>NW_027526435.1:0-81127 GCF_048455015.1 Haemaphysalis longicornis | reverse complement strand
TGTAATTAATTATCGCGCGCCGAAGTATTTAAAGTGCTGTTTCGGGTTCGCCAGACCATTAAGCATCGATAAAAGCAATAAATGTGTAGCATGAAATTTTCGTGTCAGTTCTCCTTTAAGTGGCGACGCGGGAATCATGTCGCGGAAATCGCCGAAAAAAAAAATCGATTTTTTGAAACTGCCTGATTTGGCTTCCAGAACTATTATTCTATGCAAATGGCCTCTAAATGCGTTAAAAAAATTATTTTGTCAGCAGAGGCGGAAGCGAAACCGATTGCGATGCCCGAAAAAAACTCCCAAGCATTTCCCCGAGGGTGAACATGGTTAAGTGCGAATGCACGGGGTGATGCTATGAGGGGGAGGAGGAGGAGGAGGGAAAACTTTATTTGATCCTGCAAATAGTGATAAATGAACCACTAAGCGGGCCGCTCCCACGTCGGGACCGCAAGGCCAAGCCTCACAGCCACGTAGTAAAGTTAAAATCCGTTGGCATTCGCCCGTGAGCGCGCGCGAGCCGACCCACGGAGGTCTGGCAGTTTATCGCTGCATATATACGCCTCGAGCTTCGCGATCGCTGCGCCGCCTGCCGCCGCTTCTCCGCGGCGTTGACGGGATGTGCGCTGAGCGGCTGATAGGGGCTCATGCAGTGTTTTGGTTCTGTTTCGCTTCTTTTCGCCTTTCCGCGCCCTAAAAAAACTTGTTATGTGGCCGCCTATAAGCAAAGAGTACGTTTAGGTCACTTAAAAAGCAGCTGCGTCTTCGTAGAGTACGCGATCGCCTGCAAGAGCTACCCGGGGACCCGGTTCTGCGCGCTTCGTCACCGCTCTTCCGGGCATCGGCGACGGTAGCAGCATATCACCCCTGTCGCCTCCAAATGCGTCAGGCACAAATGAATTCTACTGTCGCCTCGTTTAGACATGATACTGGCACAGTGAGAGATTGGCTTAATTCGTTTTGCAGCGTGGACAACGAATGCGGCTTCGTTTCGAATATATACGTCGCAGAAAAATATGTTTCGGTGACGTGATTAGCCAATCTCGGACAATAACTTGTGCCTTTTACAAGAATAGAAATCATGCGAAAATGTTAAGTATATTCCAAGCCTGTACGTCGTTAAATATGTTCCCACACACGCCTTATAGCAAGAACCAAGGCAATCTAATATGAAACCACGAAAAAATATATGCTGTGCAAGTGCGGAAGAAACATAATATCTCTAACGGAAATGAAAAAAAAAAATACACTGCAGCTTCTGACATGCTGAAGACAGTCGTCGAAACTAAAGCCAGGTACGGCTCACCAGACAAACTATAAGCGAAATGCACTGCTATTTGGCAAGACGTAGGGGGGGGGGGGGGGTAGGGGAGGGGGGAGGTTGTGTACAAATGCGGTGCGGAATCAAGCAATGAGCGTTTTAGTAATCACACACACGAATCTCGCGTTCAATGCCTTTTTGTTTTTCGACTTCAACGAACAGCTCATCGCTCGGCGGTCGCATTTTTGGATGTATACATGGTAGGCAGTTCACAAGCAATGAAAGGTGTCGTCGGAAGAGTGTGGTATGTGATAAGGCCCTCTGATTTCAGTTTCTCCTTTATTCTGCAGGCTCCCTGTGCCATGTGGCGATATTTCGAAGAAAAGTTTAGTCGCGGACGCCGATTTTATTCTAATCCCGTCTACGCGCTCCTCGCAGATGATATATGTAGCAGATGAATGTTTGCAGGCGCTAACCTCACAAGACGACTCTCTGTCGTGTGCTGATCCCCGAGTATAATTCGGCATTATCCGTCGTACTTACGTTTAATATTCCCAAAATTAACACACACTGGCTCGTAAATGGTGGTGATCAATACCTGAGGTATATTATTGGCAAAAGTAACTGGCGTGCTGTCAGGTATGAGTGTTCCGCTGATTATGTAAGCGCACAAAACTGACTTGCATCGTAGTGTATACCCGTAGCATGAACATCTGAGGAACCGGTGGTTACGGAGACACTGCTAGTAAATTCAGGGCAGTGTAACTACAATCTAGCTGCAGCCTGCAGGTCCATGCATACGCCGGTTCCCCGACGCTGGCCTGTGACACACACCTGGCGCTTATACAGACCGAATATACCACACTAAGATCGCGTCAGAACATGTACACTCTCGTAAACACACCCCATTTACGAGCAGAGTGACTGTTCCACATAAACATGGATTTCCAACGCCCGCAAACGCTAAATCTTAGTCGTGAACATGCCGCAAAAAGAGCGGCGACATTGGGGACCGGGACGGAGACTCCCGCGCCTGCTTTCGAAACAGGCCGCTAGGGGGATTTCAGTGGCGCCCCTACAGGCCGCGCTCGAGGCGTATTCGCCCCGAGCGCGAACAGAGTCGGCCCCTGGCGGCGGCGGGACGAACCGCTCCTAGTGTGGATGGCGCTCTCGCGTCGTCTGCTTTTTCACATTGCGTGCGGCGCAAGACGCGTGCTGCACATGACAAAACAACCAATGTGTGCTCGTTTGGCAGTAAGCAATGACATAGTTACCTCTGCTTGCGCATTTCCTCTAGAAACGCAATAATCAGTGGCCGTTGAGGGTTAATGCGCTGGCTTAATTCCACGAAACATCTTCGCCGTGGTCACCGCTTGAGTGTGAACATTGCTTACACACATTGCACTTTTCCTATTGCTGAGTGCAGTCGTCTGCCGTTTCGGGAACGTCGAAGGGTGCTTATTGAAGGTGGCGTGGTGATTATTTAAAGGATAAAAGTTTAGTACGCGAAACGGGTAAGAAGCGACAAGACCTGTGCATACGCGTGCAAATTCCACACCCTTGTAAAACTGCGCTGTGTCCTTATAGAAAGAAGAAACAAACAAAAACATTTACACTGCACACGACCCCTGAGCTATCGCCCATACATTACCGGACACGTATTTTACACCAGCAAGCGCCTGTGTGATCGTGTCCTTACCGTACCTTTTCTAAAATAAATACTATTTTCGGACAGTCGTTGTTTATACTGAGGAGGAGGAATAAACATTTATTCAACTGTATCGAGTTGCTAATTTTACGTATTATTTAAAATACATTTCTATATATGCGCAAGAGTATTTAGGGGGGATTTTTCGGTAAAATTAAGCAGTTGTGAGTTTGCGTCTGTCGTGTGTCATTTTCATATATATCATTTTCAAATCCGACATGAATCACCTTGTCCAGAATTCTCACTCAGCATAACCAAATGCCTAATATGGTCACGTCTTAACCTCTTAAGGTGGACCTAAGTTTAAAGAAAGAGGAGAAAACGTGTAATATAATGCACGTTGTTGCCCACATGTGTGAGGAGTGTGTGCCTTGACTCGTTGATTTTTTTTTAATTTTTTCCCACAATGCTTGCTTTCAATACATTTTTGAAAAAGGCGAGCCACAATTCCTGGACAATCTCGGACCAAAGGGGGCTTAATTAATTTTGAAAATACGTGTTAAAGTACTGCTGTTTCACCGCTACAGAACACAACGCCTAGTGTAGTTTCCATTGTAAGTAATACTGATAACCATAGTTTGGCTTTTCGCGTTACATGCGTTCTCTTCTCTCTGCTCTTGCAACGTTGACAGGACCCCCCCCCCCCTCTTCCCGAAAAAAAAAGGAAATGCACAGAATTTCATTTTATAACCAATCCTCAAGAATTAAATGCCAAGACAAAGGCGATATTCAGTTTGCAAAACAAAGTAGTTACCGGGAAGCCGTTGCGCTGATTCGCAACGAGAAATAAAAAGGAAATGTTTTACTACATCTGCAACAGCGCAACTTCGATCATTTATTGGCGGTGAGATCTTTGAGTGGCGCCCCCTGGCTCTGACGTCGGCTTAGGGATTCGCGCCGCTGTCGTCTGCTACACTCCGCTTGTGAGGGGCAACAGTGCCTGGGCTAGAAATCGCCCGCTTCGTTCCTGTTGTGCGTTAAAAATCGTATTTCTAGTGACTCAGTTATTTTGCCAGCTTCTGACGCATCTGAATAATTTGAAGCTGTATCCCCCACAAGTTTGAACACACGAAAAGATAGAGAACAACTTTCTTCAGAGTATCGGTCAGAAGATCGTGTGTAACTCGTCCTTTCTTGCTTATTCGCGAGGATCAGCGATCAGAGCTTCTCGATAGGTATTCAAAATGCGTAGGCTTCCCTGCAGTATTTTTGAGATACTCCTATGAAGACTCAACAGTCTAATACTACGTACAAGCAGCGGCCTCTACACGCTCGTCGCACAGCAGGAAATAAAGCGGCTTTCTTCTGTTTCTTTCGTTGTTGTCTTGTATCGGATTAATGTTTCTTGCTTTTTTTTTCTTCCCAATGCACTAATTTTTCTGCGCCGTCACCAACTTCTTATTAGGAGGTTTCGGGATGTTTGGGAGCCTCACAAAGGTCGTGTGGATATTTCCTTCATTTTGTATGGCATACATTCCCTTCTTCACAAATTGGCTTTCATTACGGCTGCGTGCAAGAAGGTGCATATCTGCAGCGTGCTTTGTTTATTCACATGCAAATGCAATGAGAAGGTTTGTGCTACGCCACCGCGATCGCGCCCTAAACAACGTGGTCCACAGTACTCGAAGGCGGCTTTTGGGCTCCGAATTTCTATCGTAATCATATCGTTATCATAACGAACTGACTCTCAACTCGAACAATGATGACATGATTACGGTGTTGAAGGCATGATATACTCGCTAACTATCGTAATAAATAGTATACCTGCATATATTATAAGACTCGAAACCGGAGAATTCCAAGTAGCTCTTTATTGCTTTTCAACCCTTCCAGGCGCGAAGAACAAATCCTATTCTACTCGGGATGGCGTTCTATCATTTGAAGAAAATTACTTTTACTGTCTTGCCCTGGACTGAGGACCCGGCCCACTAACCAGATCGATCTAATTGTCAAACAAAGTTTTCCCCTCCTCCCCTTACTCCTCCTCCTCCTCTTGAGTGCAGTTTTCCTATAACGCATATCCGAATATCGGGAAGATATGGCTGTGCAAAATGTTCCGAAATATCCCTCCAGGTCTTAACAAACATATATGTGTTACTATAAATTTAACGAAGACGTGACTCGTTTTGCTCAATAAACCTCCATACTGGTTAGATGCCTGGTATAGAATCAGCACGCGCGTATATACACACTGGGTTATTTGGAACTCAACCTACAGTTTTTGCAGTCTATAGTGCATGTCGGCAAACTTTCATGCCTTGACAACGTAAAGTGATGTGACAAAACGCGTTCGAGCGTTCGGCAAGGTTGCAAAAACTGTTTTACCTTACATATTATTACCGGGAATCGTGATGCCTTCTGCCAAAGCCGACAGCCCTGAAGGCCTAGAATTTGTTTTGGTCTTCCATTTTCGCTGTTGTCGGTTATTAGCAGCTGACTGTTCCTTTTGTTGGAATGCTTACATGAGAAGCTGACGCCTAGCTCCGACTCTTCGCGCTCCGCACAGGACCGGCTTCGCAAGGAATGCGGTGGCGCCGGCAATGTTTCTCCCGTAGCGGTATCCAAAACTATACTTTAATTGACACCATGAGCTGGTGTATGCGATTTTGCCTATTATTATGATAAAAAGTTACCCACACGCCAATTCTGGTGCGGACATGCATCAGACGTTGACCGAGCGCAAAGAAACAGCAGGGAGAGCAATCCTGAGTGAAGCAGACGACAAATGCGAGAATCCCTAAGCTGACGTCAAGGAGGTGCGCTTCGCAGCGCCGCCTGTGTTCGCGCTCACCGCCAATTGCCATCTTTAGGGTTCGCAAGCGACCTTATACGCAAGAATGCAAACACATGTCGCTGTTGCAGGCACGTGTTAGATTTTAAAAGGAACGCAAATGGTCAAAAGAGCAGCCGTAACAGAAAACTTGTGCCACTGTGAGATCCCAGAAGCTTGGTTTGCACACTGTAAACCTGCTTGTCGCTTTGCTAAAACCTAGCTAAACATGAGATGTTGATTGTACTGTGTGCGTTGATAATTCAATTCGCAAGTTCACCCGCGACGAAAGCCGTAAATAAGTGATCTGAAACCGTTATTCATCAAACCTTCCTTCAGAGTCGCTAAAATTTAATTTAAAAGACCCGTTGGTTACATTTATATCTCTGCACTGATCAAAATTCAGTAATTTTATGTTGCCTTTTGAACACACAAAAAATATCGTAAGCTCTTAGAAAGAATTTCGGGGCAGTTAAGTAGTGTTACTATTTCAGGGCATCCCACAAATGCAAGAATGCGTCATGCTACCAGTGAAAGCGATTGAGATTGCCGTTGTAAACTGAGTTTCAGAGATCGAGGATTCCTGATTTGTTTCTATTTATGCTTTTATTGAAGGCTCAAAGCCATAGTCTGGAAAGATCGAGGTTGCTACGAGCCACAGCGTACAAGTTCATTGTCACAATTACGGCAATTCTGAGATTCCCGATGAGCCGTCGCTTTTTTTGGCGTAGTAATGAAAACTGACTGCCGCTTCCATGCTTTACATTGAACGTTGAGGAACCGAACTACAGCATACCACTCTTGTTTGCGCCTTTCGTGCGCACATACTGCGAGAAAAAAGCACGAAGCGGGCCCACAGTGTGCATTCTTACGGGCCGCTCAGCGGAGCATCCACACTAGCAGCGCGATGGTGTCGCCACCTACATGTCGAGCTCGCGGCGAATAGGGGGGTACGCCGCGCCGAGCGCGCCGAGCCAAGTGGCTGAGAGAGGAGGCGAGCGCAAGGGGAGAGGGACAGCGGCGCACGGCAGCTGCAGCCGAGCGAGGGGGAGAGGAGAGAGTGTGACGTCACGGTGGAGAGAGAGGCGCGCGGCAGCTGCTCGGGAGAGGAGGCGCGCTGTGACGTCATACCATGACGTCACGGCGCGAGGAGCGGTGCGGGGAGCGGCGCGCACCCGCGCAGCCACGGCGAGGAGGCGGAGCGAGCGCGGTCACGTGGTGAAGTGACGTCACCGCGCCGTTGCTACCGACGCTCCTCTCCGCTCCACGCCGTTGCTAGGGAGAGGAGGACTGCGGATGCCGCCGCCGCCGCCGGCGGTGGAAGGTTTGGGGTCGCTTATAAAGTGCATTCGCACTTAAAACACCCATTTTCGTGGCGCCATATCTCACCTTTACAGGCGCGGATCGCCGCCATCATCCTATCGTTTAAAAGGCCGCGCTGTTGGGACGGCTGTCATGCCGTAAGGCAAACTCTCGCCAAAAAAAAAAAAAAAAAAAAGCCGCGCTTCCGGCGTCATGTTGCCGGGGCTTTCACTCGCCAATATCATGTGATAAGGGCGCAACGAGAAGAAAACAAAACGAAGGTTACGAGTGATCACGGATGAAAGGCGGCCGCCCATTGGCTGCGCTCAGTGCGGTTTGAGAACGGGCTCCGCCATTGGTTGTTGCTATGGCGACCTTCAACATTTCGCGCCATCGGCGCGGGTCGTCTGCCTGTCAATGTGGTTTAGAACTTCTCTCCGTGCACTCTCTATCAAAATTTGCCAATTAGTTGGAGTTTCGTTTGAACGCACCCGCATTAGGCGGAATTCGAACAATGGTGCATCGCAAGTTTCTAAAGAAACGCAAAACTCAACTTGCGTACGGGAAGCGAAAGCGCTGACACCCAAAGCGAGGGACCTCACGCCACGCACCCGTCGAAGCGCCGGACAACTCTCAGGTGGGTTCGCCATCGGCGGAACGAGTCGTCGGCGCAACTTCTGATTCCCAACAACCGACAAGTGATAGTGATGCCAGCTTCGATCCCGGGCCTTCAACCAGCTACGCCGACGTGGTGGAGCTGCGGCGCGGGCGTGCGGTGACGTGCGCGCCGTCGGATGCTGCTTCACATCAGCGCGGAGCTGCGCGTTCGCCAGGCCGAGAGCGTCGCATTTCGAAACGTTTGCGCCAAACATCGCCATCACCGGAAGCAACGCCTGCAAGGCTCAAAGAGGCGCTGTGCCGTGCCGAGTTGTGTTTTCCGTCGACGAGTGGCAGCGGAAGAGCGTTTTCGGATTCCACCGGCGCTCATCTCCTGCAAGCCAAGGATCGTCAGCGCGGCTCCGAGCTTCCTTCTTCGCCCCATCGTACTATACAGGCGCACATTCAGCCGACGTTTGTGTCTGCCGAAGCGGTGCAAGCGCGTGCATCGGCTGTCCGCGAGTCACTCGGCGCCATTCCGCATCTGAGCGCAAACTGAAACTGACGGAACAGCAGAAACTTTTGCCGCCTCTGAAGGGGAATACATAATCGTCCAGATTGCAGCTATGAACTCTTTGTTGGCCCATGCACTCTGTCCATGTTGTTTACAGCCGACCTTGGCAATAGAGCGTCAGACAAAGCTGGGCCTAGCTGTCAAGATGTTCATGAAATGTTCCTCCTGTGGAACCATTGACACTCAGTGGTCATCTGAAAGAAAGTAGGGGGCAAGAGTTTTCAACGTGAACGTGTGCTGTATGCAGGCCATAAGGTCCATTGGCAAAGGGCCCACTGCCCTAAACGACTTCTGGGCGACGATGAATGTTTCGCACAGGGGTCTGCACCAGAAAACGTATCAGGGCTATCTAAAAAAAACTGTCAAACCAGCTGCTGAAGAAGCTGCACGCAACATCTTCGCTGATGCCGCCCAGGCAGGGAGGCATGTGTACACAGAAATGGAAGTTAACTTTGCGAACAACATCACCGTTGTGTACGATGGCACATGGTTGACGTGAGAACACAGCTGCCACATTGGTGTTGGCTGTGTGATAGAGTTTTACACCGGACTTGTGCTCGACTGTGCAGTGTAGTCGAACTTCTGCCTCGGATGCACCCTTGGGCCAGCTGAAGATGACCCCAAGTACCCCGAGTGGAAAGAGGCTCACCAGTGCCAAAAGAACACCAATGTTTCCTCGGGCCGAATGGAAGTGGAGGCTGCCCTGATGCTGCTGAGGCGTTCACTGAGCAGAAATGGCCTGCGATATACTACCATCATTTGCGATGGTGACAGCCACACATACCTGGCGTTGTGCGAGGATCAGCCCTATGGGTTTATACCCCTCACTAAAGAGAATTGTATAAACCACATCAAGAAAAGGATGGGGACAAACCTTTGGGCTTTGAAGGGAAAGACCGAAAAGGGTGAGCCTCTGGGTGGAAGAGGTGGCCTAACTCAACACCTGATGAAAAAGCTGACAAACTACTACGGTCTCGCCCTTCAAAACCACACAGAGGTGGACGAAATGCAAAGGGCGGTGATGGCCACCTTCTATCACATTACATCTACTGACGCAGAGCCCCATCATGAGCTGTGTCCGCCTGGCCCCTTGAGCTGGTGCAAGCATCGAGCAGCCGAAGCGGAAGGGAAGCCACAGCTACTGCATAAGTACAAGCTTCACAGCAGGGTTGCAGAGGCACTGCTGCCTGTGTACCAGCGCCTGTCTGACCCCCAGCTGTTGGGACGGCGCCGAGGGAACAAAACGCAGAACGCTGCTGAGAGCCTCTACTCGGTTGTGTGGTCCTTGCTGTCCAAGGATGAGCATGCCTCCCTTTTCACCGTGGAAGCAGCCGTCCACGAGGCAGTTCCCAAGTACAACTCAAGCAGCCTGCGAGCATACACCGAAGTCTGTGCAGCACTGGGCATCAAACCAGGCACCCTTGCCATCCAGAGGGCCACCGAAAAAGATCGTCAGCGAACAAGGAAGGCTTCTCATGCACATCAGATCAAGGGGCAAAAGCCCAAGAGGTCATTCCCTAGCAAGGACTATCCGTCCGGTGCCTTTTGAGGGACATCAAGTGCTCGGTAAACTTTGAGAGCCGTTTTCTCAAAAGTGCATTTCAGGCATTCCCTGTTGCTCGTGGAGGGGATACCACCGCAACCACTGGACAGATTTTGTTCATTTTTTTTTTTTATCCTTGAAGTGTTCTGCAGGGTATGACATTTCCTGATTTTCCATTTAGGGCCTTGTTATTTTTTGATTTAGTTTATGCCAATGCTAGTTGTGCCCAAATGGTTACAGGTGTAAATAATGCTCTATACAAAAAAACCACAGGGCTTTAAAAAAATTCTAAGAATGTCATACGCTGTAGTGTTCTTTTGACTACAATTTAAAAGTATTCAGAACTTCCTACCATGTTTCGTCACTTCACTAGGCTTTCCACGGGCGGGCAACATGTAAATCTCTGTAACACAAAAACTATTGTAGATATCATTATGAAAATTTAAATTTCACCATTTGGAGTGCTTTCCAAGGCACATACAGTCGAGCACGGATATATCGAATTATTGTCTATATCGAACTCATGAATTATCCCCTTGAAAATTCTGTGCAAAAGTATAGGAATTCGTACGCTTATATCGAACGGTATTTTTCCCGACATTGGGTATATCGAACACCGCACGAGCTGGAAGGTGCTCTTCGGCGGTCGCTGCACCCCCGATTTCCACGGTCGCTTAGTGCCTTCGCCGAAACCCGACAGGGACAGAAGCCGGGGTGTCGGAGCGTCATGCTTGCCTTCTCATGGATAACTGCTCGGCCAACCAAACCACCTGCGAGCTCGACAACATCGAGCTCAAGTTTCTGCCTCCGAACACAACAGCCAGGCTGCAGCCGCTCGACCGCTCGATTAAGTCGTTCAAGGTTGGGTACAGGAGGCGACTCCTCGATAGGCTTCTGATGAACCTCCGCGTGGGCACCGAGCTTAAAGTTGACCAGCTGGGGGCCATACACATGATGACGGGGGCCTGGAACAGCGTAAAGCAGAGCGTGGCCAACTGCTTCCGGAAGGCAGGCTTCGTGACGGCCGAACTTTCGGAAGCTTGCGAAGACGGCGACGACGACGAATAGGGCATGGACGGCACGTTTCGCGAGCTGTCGTCCCTTTTCCCGGCTGCTGTTCCAGCCAGACTGTCTGCCGGCGACTTCGTGAACGCTGACAGCAATGTTTAGGCTGTTGCGAGCGTCGGTGACGAGGATATCGTAGCTGCGGTTGCAGGAACCCAGGCTGATAGCTCGAGTGGCGAAGATCGTCCGGACGAGGATGCGGCTACACGATCGTACTCCGCCGGTGAACTGACGGCTGCGTTCAGCTTGATTCTACGTAGTTGCGGCGACATGGGAGGAACTGGGCTGTCACACCTGGATAGCCTCGAGAAGATCGAGACCAGCGTCTTTAATTCCGTGTACAGGACGAAGAAGCGGGCCAAGATCAGCGATTTCTTTTCACGCAAATAAAGCATTCTGTTGCGTCGTTAGTGCGGAATTAGTTGTCGTTCTTGAATGCGCCGATCGGTACGTGGTCGTCCGCCACAGGTGAGGTCTCACAGCCCATATTTTTTATATCGAATTTTTCATATATCGAACTATTTCGCGATCCCTTTGGAGTTCGATATATCCGTGTTCGACTGTACCAAATTTCATTACTCTACACCAAAAAATAAGAAAGTTTGCTCCGATCCCCACCTCCCCCCTTAAATCAGTGATCCAACACCGTTATTCATCAAACCTGCCCAGAATCGCTAAAATTTCATTTAACTAAAGCTGCGCCCAAAAGACCCGTCAGAATGGTTGCATTTATATCTCTGCACTGGTTAAAATTCTGTAATTTTATGTTGCCTTTCGACACAAAAAATATTGTAAGCTCTTAGAAAAAGTATCGGGACAGTTAAGTGGTGTTACCATTTCAGGGCATCCCACAAATGCAAAAATGCGTCATATGCTACCAATGAAAGTGATTGAAACCGCTGTTGTAAACTGAATTCACGAGATCGAGGCCTCCTGATTTGTTTCTATTTATGCTTTTATTGAAGGCTCAAAGCCATAGTCTGTAAAGATAGAGCTTGCTATAACGAGCCACGGCATACAAGTTCATTGCCATTATTTCGGCCGTTCTGAGATTCCTGATGGTTCGCCGCTTTTTTGGCGTAGTAATGAAAACTTTTTGCCGCTTCCATACAATACATTGAACGTTGAGGAACCGAACTACAGCATGCCACTCTTGCCTGCGCCTTTCATGCTCACATACAGCGCAAAAAAAAGGCACGAAGCACGCTCACAGTGTGCATTCTCCCGGGCCGCTCAACGGAGCATCCACACTAGCAGCGCGACGCTGTCGCCACCTGTATGTCGATCTCGCGGCGAATAGCATGGCAGACATTACAAAAAAAGTAACAGAAGAAAAGAAAAAGGGAGTAGCAGCAACTTTGATTACCTGATTTGATGCCGCAGTTAAAGTTGGGTCAAGTTGCTTGGTTGTGCAAAAAAAAAGAAAAAGGGAGTAGCAGCAACTTTGACAACCTGATTTGATGCCGCAGTTAAAGTTGGGTCAAGTTGCTTGGTTGTGGCAAAGTGCATTAGCTCACACTTTATTGTTTTGCACAAAAATGGAACCAATGACTAAGTGGATGCCCTCCCCTGATTTACTACGCTTACTTTGCATTCCGGCTACCTGTTTGTGAAATTTACCCTTGCATACATATTCTAATTCCTGAGTGGTGGTAGTGCTGTTCCTCGTACAACAATATTGTAACAATGATGTGGACTGCCTTACCTTTCGAATAAAACCAAGGTGTAGGTTCTATACACAGCCAATTTAAAGGCATCACATAAGAGTCAATGAAACGACAACTTGCGTTTTTCAAAAAATACACTGGGGACCAAACTTAGTTTAAATTTGGCACAATGTGCTGCAGACAATTCGCCCAAAACACTTCATAAGGCATGCAGACACAGGAATGTTCAATGGATCACCGATACTTTTTTTAGGTGGTGTGTTGACAAATAGCTGAATTGTTTTTGTACCACCTTCTCCAGGCATAAAGAGACAGTGCATTCCCATTAGGCGAAGCTAGACCCATTGGATAAAGATATTTACTTCCTCTAAGGGCACTGCATGCAGTTTTCGTTTCTAATAAAACCTTTGCACTTTGTTGAGCATAGGAATCGTCACCACAACTGAGAGCCTACCCTGCTTGATATAGTTTTGATATCAAGACAGTGCTGTGCTTGTAATGTCAGCTCAAAAATGAGCACCTGGAGTAAAACTTCACTGAAACAAAGTTGTGGTCTGAGATCATCTTTCACTCAATACTAACATTTTTTTGGTAAATTTCAGCGCAATAATGTTTTTGCCCGAACAGCCTCATATTGTTTCCAGTTTATTTTGTGCATATTACCCCTTGCTTCTGCTTCATATATTTTAACACTTGGTGGCTAATGTTAGTCGCACTTGTATCTTATGGCCTAGTTAGTCTGTGAAGTGCTGGATTTGCCATGTGGCTAGCCTTTTAGGCAAGTATGTACTAAGTTCGCCACACGTAGAGCACAAAATTTGGATGAAAGACAAGTGAGGACAACATAAACAGGTACTACGTACATTCAACTAACATTTATTGGTAAGGTACCCTCACATCTATACAGGCAAAATTTGGACAACAGACGGAGGATGGCATGAACAAGTGCTGCTTCCAACTAAGATTTATTGGCAAAGCTCACTCACATACATACAGAAACCATGAGCATATCAGTAAAAAGGCACAAGTTCCAGTGCACAAAACCAAGTTATGCACAAACGCATATTTGTGACACAGCTCCTGCGCTGATGTACAAAATTTAATAACCAGAGATAGCAACGTCAGGCAAAATGCCTAATTTTTTTCTGGAGTCCTAGTCAAGTCTTTTGAACCTATAAGCACAAATTGAAACATATCAGTCAACTGTTGATGATGCCTACAAGGGCCTATTTTTAAGTTCGTGCATATATCAGCTTTTTGGCACTTGAAAATTGCCTTCCTCAGACTTGTTGGGTCCATGTTGTGCAATGTTGCCCCCAAATATAACATCAGAGTCCACTCTTCACAACCTAGACCTGCTATTAATGTACAATAAGACTTTAGAAACTCTTCAGAACCTATGCCTGCTGTCAATGTACAATAAGATGCTAAGAAATGTCAGAAATTGGTGAATCATGCATATGGATTTCAATGGACACGACAACAGACGCAATCGGAAAAAAACTTGTTTATTTTGTATTTGAAAAGCTTGATGCTGAAGGGAGAACAAAACCTCTCTTGATATGCTCGAAATGAGAAAAAACAAGACTATCGCCTAGTTAGTGAACTCGACTCTTGAGGTATTGCACCAGTGCGAAACCCACGGCACTTTAGTTTGGCTGCTGTACGCAGATGCGGCAGCTTATATTTACAAGGCTGCTGCACTTCTCGAGGTTTTTATAGTGAAACTGTTAGCCTCTCATTGCTTGGGAGTTCTCATGTAGTCTGTGTGCAGAAAAAAGGTGAAGGTGAGCTAAAATCCAGAGAGAAAGAAAAAAAATTACCGAAAACCGAGGATACTAAAAATGCCACAAATGTGGAATGTGACACTGATGAAAAAAAAAACAATTGGAGGGCCTGCCAAAAACACAACTGGTTCAATTGAAACCATTTGGAAATGCAAGAGAGAGAGAGAGAACATCTTTATTGGCCGGCTAAATTAGTCGCAGATACCAGCCTCCTGTAGGGGAGGCAGCATCTATGACTGCTGGCGTTGAAGGGCCTCCATCGCGAACTGGACGGCTCCCCGTTGAGAGTCTGTCTTCCTTGCCCACCGCACGAGCAAGATGGGGTGGAAGCGCGATGATTCCATTTGAACCAGTTGTGTTTTTGGCAGGTCCAATTGGGCCTCCAATTGTTTTTTTCGACTAGGATATATTTTTGAAGTTGTATCGTACTTTTTTTCACCTTTGGTACGTAATGTGTGACATGTATTACTTCGTTGCTCTATGAAAGGTTTGAATTGTTTATTTAGTTTGTGCACTTAGTTCACGATTATCATGCGTTGCCCTCAGAGCTGTGTCTTGAGGATTGGCCTGCCTTTCACACCTTGCTCTCGGTTCAGAAGCCCCGAATGCAGCATTTGTTGCATGCCATTTGCAAGCAGAATCCAAACACAGTGTCAAGCATGCCAAGATGCAGAAACACGGACCACCAACTGAGAAGACTCATCCGACGGCAGCAGCAGTCGCCGCCGTCGGAACTCGGCTAAGCAACGACATTTTGATTTGCAGGTGCGCATTTCTTGTATTTTTTAGTTTACTTTTACTGGTGTTTCGTGGCGACTGCTGCTGCAACTGTTTTTACAACTGTATTCTCTTTGTCGCAATGCCAACCAATGTTGAGCTATCTAAACGCCTTGACGAGATGGAAAGCTCGATCGCTGGAATCGTCGATAACGTTACTAAAAGTGTCATTGCTAAACTTGAGACCGGTTCCAACAAAGTCATTGAAGACCTGAAAAAAGAAATTGATGGTTTCCATGAGAGCATGAAATTTATGAATGAAACCTTTGAAGACCTGAAAGCTGAGAAGGTACAACTGCTTGCCACCAACAAAGATTTGACTGCACGGAACCTAGCCTTGGAGCGGAAGCTCTCCGAATTAGAGCAGTATTCACGAAAAACAATGTAGAAGTAAAAGGGGTTCCGTTCACTCAAGGCGAGGACTGCCTTGCGATCATCAAAACCATTGCATCGAAAATTGATTGCCCGCTCGCGGAAACAGACATTGACGTGGTGCACCGAGTGCCATCAACGGCAAACTCAAAAAACGTAATCGCAAGGCTTGTTTCTCGCACAAAGAAGGCTGAATTCATCACGAAGGCACAAGGCTCATCTCCAAACCAAAGATATCGGGTTCCATGACGCAGATGCCAAGCCGGTCTACATAAACGATCATCTCACCATGGAAAACAAGCAGCTCTTCTCTAAGGCCCTTGCTTTGAAAAAGGAACATAACTGGCAGTTCCTGTGGACTGCTGATTGCCTCATCAAAGCCCGCAAGACAGAGGACAGTCATGTCTTCCGAATTCGTAATGAAACAGACCTTTGCGTCTTCACTTCCTCGGCATAAGCTTTATCGGTCATTGAGCTACGTATGTCGTACATTAGCACTACTGAACTTCGAACCCTAGCATCTAATCTTCATCATTCTGTCATACATTTTAACTCCCGCAGCCTGAGAAAACATTACAATGAATTCGACGTCCTGATATCTTCCGTTACCCAGCCCTTTTCTATCATATGTATTTCCGAAACTTGGCTTGCTGACCATGACAGAAACCTGTACACCTTTCCCTCTTATTCTGCTGAGTATTGCCACCGTGCCACATCTAGCCATGGCGGGTCTGCCATTTTTGTAAAAAATGATATTTCTTACACTCATAGATCAGACTTTTCATTCAACATTCCTGATTGCAAATCTGTTTGGGTGGAAGTTGATCACTCAACCTTCGAAATTGATGGGAAAAACACAATCTTCGGTAGTATATACAGATCGCCTAGTTCCTCTGTATCCAACTTCTGTGCCGCTCTAGATGGTTTACTGCACTTGATCACCCGTGAAAACAAAAACATTGTTATACTAGGAGATATTAACATTAACCTTTTGGATTTTGAGTCGCCACAATTTTCGGAATATAGCAGTTGTTTTCAGGGCCATGGGTTTGAATCACTCATTAATTTACCTACGCGTTGTGTGGGCAACGACAATGGCTCGGCAATTGATCATGCCCTTAGCAACATTTTTTCCCCACCAGAAGCTTTCGTTGTTCTTAATACCATTACGGATCATTACCCTGTAGCTCTTCTTTTTAATCGTACAAAATGTGCCCAAAACACTCAATTCCTTAAATCCATTTTCAACCAGCAAGAATTCACTTACCTCATTAACAACGCAGATTGGTCTCCAGTTATTGGCTCCAGGGATGCTCAAGTAGCTTACAGTGAATTTTCTAATATTATATCACGGAGCTCATAGAATCTTGCACCACATGTACGTTGCAGAGGAAAAGTAACTTTTCTCCTGTGAACCCTTGGCTTACTCAAGGATTGTTAACAAGTTTAAGAAAAAAGGACAACCTATATCGCAAAACAAAAAGGCAGCCATACAACCTTCAGTTGAAAGCCCGCTACAAAAAGTATTCCAACCTTCTAACAAACTTGCTAAAAAAGGCCAAGAGAAACTTATACGAAAACAAAATTTTGCAGACTGGTAACAACAACGCTAAGCAGTGGCGTATATTAAATTCTTTCCTTAACAGCCAGTGCAAAACTGAGATCAGCGAAATACACCTTGGTTCTAGAACGTGTTCTAATCCCTCTGACATCACAAATGCTTTCAGCACTTTCTTTTCTGAAACTTCTTCCTTATCAACATCAACGCACATAGTCAATAACATTGCACGCGCTTCGCATTCTTTCTTCTTGTACCTGGCAACGCCTATCGAAGTGCGCGCAACAATCATTAATCTTAAAAATACCAGTCCCGGACACGATAAAATTCACGCAACTTGCATCAAAGAGAACGTAGATGTCATAAGTGATATCTTCACTCATGTAGTTAACCTCATTTTCAAATGTGCAGTATTTCCCCGTGAACTCAAAAAAAGCTTGATAATTCCTGTTTTCAAAAAAGGCAATAAGGCATTAATGAATACTAACTACCGCCCGATTTCAATTTTACCATTTTTCAGCAAAGTAATTGAAAAAATCGTAGAAAAGCACCTCTCATCATATCTAAATAAATTTAATTTGCTAACACCTAAGCAATTCGGTTTTAGGCCTGGTTTATCCACCAACCTTGCACTGATAGCTCTGACAGACTATATTAAACTCGAAATTGACCAGGGCAAGTTTGTGGGGGGTATTTTCATAGATTTTTCCAAAGCAGTTGACACCATTAATCATGACATCTTGGTTTTGAAACTTGGTTTTCGAAACTTGGTTTTGAAACGGACCACCGCTGCAACTATTACGAAGTTTCTTATTTAACCGTGAACAAATTATTAATATTTCTGGTACACTCTCACACACTAAAGGCGTTCCGCAAGGTTCCATTCTCGGCCCTCTTTTATTTTTATTATACATCAATGACCTTCCTACCTGTCTCAAATTGTCTAATTGCCTACTCTATGCTGATGACACCACCATCTACTCGTCACACTCATCCATTGACGTTCTTACTACAAACCTCAATATCGATATTAGTGACATTTGCTCATGGTTTCAGAGCAATGGTTTATTAATCAATCCTTCCAAAACTAAATTTGTCGTATTTTCATCTCGTTTGAAGACACTAACTTCTATTGCTCCTGTTTACATTAACTCTGATGCTATTCCACCATCTGATCAATGCTCATTTTTGGGGTTGAACTTGACAGCTCCTTAAAATTTATTAACCACATAAACTCACTAAAAAAGAAGATGGCCTTTGGGATCAGAGTATTAATTAAGGCAAGAAATTATTTCTGCCTGCTTACGCTTCTAATGCTTTACTATGCTTTTATTTACAGCCATATAAACTATTGCATTTCATCCTGGGGTTTAACTTACGACATTCATTTAAAGGAGCCATGAAGAGAAAGTACAACTTCGTCTAATTTGAAAGAACTAGGATTCAGTATCTCACTCAGCTCCATCAGAGCCACAAAAAGTGTTTTTTAACGAAAAAAAAGCAAGAAGTATTTAAAAACTTTCAAATTTTGCGCCACAGTGACGTGTTATGAGCAAGAATAACGTCATACGGGCCAGCAATAAAACATAATTTTCAGTGCGTTAACTGCACGTTAGCGTTCAAGTGATGCGGTAAAATGGAACTAGAGGCCCTATTACAGACGTGCAGTCATGTGTCGTCACGACAGGTCAGTTAGGCGGCCGTCAATCGCAGAAACAAGGTTCCGTGACGTCATAGAAAAGTTGCGGGAAATTGGCTAGGGGGTCGCGACTGCTTCACACGTTTTCTTTAATATCTCCGTTATTTGTTCGAAGATTGCGGTTATATTGGTATCATTGTTATCGGGACTAAGCAGTCTTTCTAATAAAGCCAACTTGTATTTTGTCTTCATGGCTCCTTTAATTCCTTTGAAGCGCATTCAAAACCAAGCCATTCGAATCATGAAGTTTAGCTCTTTCAACTCCCATGTCACTTCTTTATATCGACACCTAGATCTCCTCCCGTTGGATAAACTTATTTTATATAATCTTGGAATGACCGCCCATAGACTTGTTACTGATAAGAGTGTGCTTTTTATAGTCGGTAGAACTGATCTGACTAACCATAACATAACGCAATTTGCATTACAACATAATTTTCTCCGAAAAGTTAGAACAAACTATGGTAAACAAACAGTTGGATTTGCCGCCATTAAATTATGGAATAACTTGCCTATTAATGCTAAAAATCAATTAGGTCGCTCATCTTACAAACAATCAATTCTTAAATTTATCCTCGAAGACCCCACCCCCACTTTTCACTTGATTAGTTCGCACCACCTTGATCTTTTTTTTTTGCTCACTTTTTTTTTCTTTTTTAATTCCCACCATTTTTTTGCCTCTTTTGTCTTTGCACCTTTTTGTATAACTGAGACGTGTGCTTGCTTTGTGAACAAAGTTATTCTGTGTCAGTGTTATGAAACGTTGCAATAATCTTCACATAAAGTTTTTTTAAGTTCCTTCTGTTGTGATTGCTTGAACTTTATATTTTAATACTGTTCATTTACAAGAGCTCCCACCGCAGTGCCGCACTTCGGCCCCTCTTTCTGTAATATCAATCCCGATGCACTGTATCCTTGTTATTGATTACAATAAACTGAACTGAACTGAACTTGTAGCATGAAGATGGAACGGGAACAGAGTTTTGAACTGAGCAGTTCGGCACCTTACCAGTGGTCTGGTTGCGACGGCGGCTGCACGGGGTAACTTTCAAGAACGTTTGCAACCTAGTTCTAAGGGTTAGTTGCAGACCCTTGTGTGCTAACATTGTTAGCCTGTATACAGTTACTGAACGGTATCATTCCCAATAGCTTTGGAGGCCATCCAGTTCTGTAAGACATGGTGACTCCTCAATTTTTTAGCTGGAACGAACAAATAGCTGCTGGGAAGGGTGAAATCTTTGAGGCGCATTTCTGTCTTCAAAGGCTCCCTGGAAAGCTTGGCTAAGGCAATGGACTGCCTTCAAACACTTTGCTGGTACTAACACCCTTGTAGCCGATCAGAGCATCGCAGCCAAGACGTCAACATCACGCTATACTTGGAACGTGACTTGTTACATTCGGGTGCTTAGTCCACATTCCTGGAAGAAACCATTCAGCAACTTAATACTTTGGCGGCACTCTTCAGCCAGAATTTCAGCTTATTTAGGAGGACCAAGAAAGGTTTGCTAACATCCCTGGACTGGTTCCTGACAGAGCTGCCTGGAACTTAAATCTGTCCTAGATGAAATTCCCAGATTTCCTGTTCTAAAACAACTGTAGAAGGTTCTGAGCAGCAAAAATTCTGAAATTCCAAATCGAAATATATTGAGCTCTCTGAAGGTAAAGTAAGGTCCGCAAACTTCAGTAAACATTGAGCATTCTTTTACCACCTATATCTACTGTAAAGAGGCACACCTTGTTGCTGAAAGCAGACCCTGAGCTAGAAAACAATTAAATGGTTCTACTTTGTCACTTTTGACGAATAAATAACAAATTTTGATTGTCGTTTGACGAATAAATGACAAGTGACAAATAAATATTTGCAGTTTTACATATATGCTTCGAGTTGACTCAGTTCCGTAACATACAGTTCCGCGGGTAGTCTGAGGATTCTTCAAACCATAAGAATACATGCAAGAAACAAAAGCCAGATGTCTTCCAAGGAGTTTGTGGCAAGTCCAAGACTAATAAATCGAAAAACCGTACTGCTTTTTTGCTGTACAACTTCAGCTGAGCACCATTTAGCGTTCAAATTTTTCTGTGCTCTTCCCCCCCTTTCTTTTCTTTTTTTGCAGGCAGGAGACAAAGAAAACGATGGAGCGAAAAGGGTAGGAAGAGAGGCTAAGGGAAGAGTAAGGAGTACTGATAGCAGGAATGGGCGGACTACACGCAGTGCATTCAGCAGTCGCACAGGTTATCCAGCAGTAGAGTACCTCCACTGCACACGCTGCCACAAATTGTCTTGGTTCCACAGCACGTGATCAGCATCCTCCTCAGCAATGAGGGCTAGACATGGGCAGCAACCTAGATCAGCCAGTGGCGGTCCTTTAAAGGGGCCCTGCAGCACTTACCATCAACTACTCGGAATGTATTGGGGGATAAAGTTTATTGTCCCAGCAATCTCCTCCCGCAAGAATTATGAAAATCCGTTCACTATCACCGAAACTACGTACAATAAGAAATCGCGCATAATTGTTCCCTCTCAACTCGACCGTGGACAACGCAAGGAAAGCTGCGCGCTGTCTCCAGGAGAAGGAGGCGGCTCGCGGCATTCTCTTACGCGGCCTTCGATATATCACATGCCAGGGAGTTTTCTCCTTTTCTCCGCAACGTGGAGGGGTCTATTCCCGGTCTGGTGCCACAAAAAAGCAGGCATGGCTGCCTGCTCGCAAGTGCATGCTCGGGCTGGTAGGGCATTTTTGAAGCAATAAACGTTTGTTGTCGAGTGGTCTGGTTGAAAGGGAAGTAGTGAGCTCATCACTCAAACTTCAGACAGCCATGGCCTCAAAGACGTCGTTTAGGCCATGCCAGAGGTGCATAATGAGGAGAATTGAAGAGAGTGCGGTTGGTGTTTTCGCATCTTTCGCAGCGATTTGCGTGCTCACCGCTTCACGTGCACGTGTAATATCTGGCTCAGGTATTCCTGGTAGTGTAAGCTAAACGTCGCGCAGGTTTACTTGCACTACTCACAGTGTGTTGCAGGGTCCCTTTAAGTCCAGATTGCAAAAGTGTGAGGACCACTCCACTACAAATATCTGGAGAGGAATTTCCTCCTCCCGCCAAACAAATCAAGGAAGGGGGCAGTTGAATCAGCAAATTACAGGGCAGACATTTTTGAGCTAAAAAAAAATGACACGACCAGAAGGCAGTGACTTTGCAAGGATTCAGGTTAGGCGGGCGGAAAATATTGCTGGAAAAGTGATGAGGAACATTTAGGCTGTGTCCTTGCAATCACTACATAGAAATCTCGTACTGTGAGCATGAACTTGATGGCAGGCTCAAAGCATATTCCTGTTCCAGTGCTTCACTGCGCTGATTGAACTAGTGTACATGTGTGACCCTGTGTTGTAGAGCGTTTACAGTTTTGACAGCACAACGTACAACTTCGAGTTCCAAAAGCAATTGGAGCGCTGATTGAATGAGTACAGGTGACTTCCGAGATCTCAATCGGTCAGGCTTGCGGAGGTGACTGTTCCTTCTCTCAATGGACTGGCTGCTTTCACGTGCAGCACAAAGTGGGCCTGAGAAACAGTAGTCATGGGTGCATGACACCATGGAGGGTGTTTTGGTCAGGGGAGGCTTGCCGTAAAAGTCAGTATACAGCTACGACCACTCACAACGGGATGAACTTGGCTTCTTTGCTCCGACTTACAAAGTCCGTGGTAATGATGAGCTGGGAGTGTTCCTGCACTAAGGAAATAAAGGGACACCGAAGTACCGCGTCAGTGCAGATGACTTATCTATTAGTATCCTCGCCTTGTATCGCCAGGTAAGGCAGTCGCGGCTGCAGACTGGATCACCACTTGCTGAAGCAGTCTGCCCTGCGGGGTGCACAGCTATTACAAGTTCTAAAGGAGCCATGCAGACAAAATGCAAGTTTTTTTTATGATTTATTTTTTAAATAGCAGCCTAATGGCAGAAAACTGTGAAATAAATGTGCGCAACCGCAACTGTGCACACCTTTCCTACCCTCCCTGTCCAAGTTTAGCATCCAGGGAATTCAGTCACAGTATTCGTGACCCCCCACAGCACACCCGCACGATGCAACTTAGAGGTATAAAGCCCAAATTTAAGCGTCTAAAATTTTTGAAATTTATGCCCATTTATGCAAATTTTGAAATTTACTTTTTGTCTGATGTCCTAATTGTTTCAGCCTTATAAGACATCAGTGCTGAAGAGGCTTTCCTTGCCACCATCTGGCACGGCAGCCCATGCAACGGTTTGTCCTCCAAGCTCAAGGATGACGATGGTGGATTGTCAAGATAGTGTACAAGTGTTCGACCACTGTCACTTAAATGTGACCGCTGTTTTTAGGTTAGAAGTGAGAAAACATTGTTGTTTAGTCTTTGAGACTAACAAGTTTATTAACAGCACACATGATCAGAGGTTCACTGCTTTAATTAAATTTAAAAAAAATCTTTAATATGAATTGAGATTTTAACTCGCGCTTTTACTGAGCTTCACTCTACTTGTCATAAAGGGAAAAGATATGTTGAAAATGATTATGAGCATGACAAAGGTACGTAGGAAATCGGTGCAATGTAATACAGCCACCAGAGGTTCTCAGGACCTACAACACATTTGCGGCATATACACGAAAATTAATTTAAAACGGGATTTCTAAAAAAGCACGTTTGCGCCTGCGTGTCAAGCGTGTGAGAACATCGCTAGCACTGTCTACGTAGGCGTGTTCATAAAGTGTATCTCTTGTCGGTTGGTGTAAGTTGCCGAATATTTTGCCCGGGTTAATTGCAAAATTACACAGTTACTAACCCGCGCCTCCAGAACTTCGTATCCGAAATGTGAAGGGTGGTACCTCGTGCGTTTTGTTCAGACTTTCTAGACGATCCTGAGACATGTTTGTGCCGGTCAAACCATTGGACGCACCACTCCGCAGCAGCCGCTTCCGACAAGGCACAGCGGATTACGCGTGCCTGAAGTGGACGCCTCGGTGTCATTTCGCAGGCTGGCGAGCCAAGAAAAATAGAATATTTGTTCCAACGACAGGACGGACGCGGTGGGAGTCTGAACAGCTGAGCAGCTAGACCATGACGTTTCATGAGAACCAATGGGCGCTACCGAAAAGCGTGCTGTTTCGCGCGTTGATCTGATACGCCTTGCTTCATTTTATGGAAGGGTTAAGAATGTCAGAGCTTTAAGAAACTGTCATGCGTTTGTAGAAACACACCTGTTAATGCTGACCAAGCGTGCATGTCGATCTTGCGTTTGTAGATACTCATCTGTCGATGCTGACCAAGAGCGTGCATGACGATCACTCGTAGCGTAAAAACAGGGCGCCGCCATTTGCTTATGTAGCTGCCAAGCGTATAAGGGGAGGAACGGCTGGAAACGCTGATTGGTTAACAGAAATCAACGCTCAAGAAGGCGATCCGTCTCCCTAGGCGACCCAGGGCGCCTAGGGAACCAAAAAAGGTCCCCAGAAAGGTCCCTGGCCGTACGGCGGCGCCACCGCGCTGCGGCCGCGGCCGACCGGCCGAGCCTGCCGGTTCATTCATTCGGCTCCGGTGCTTGCGGCGGGCGGGTGCTCGACGTGCTGCTCGCCGGTGCCTGCCGGTGCCCACTTTTTGGCGCGAAAATTGCTTTGTCATCGCCCGTCGGAACGAAATCGTGGTTCTGCAGGAAACGCACAACAATCTCAAGGTAAGCAGTACCCTCCACCATCTGACAACGGTAAGCAGTACATATTCCCGGCAAAAGGGTTTTGCCCCCTTTCTTTTTTTTTTTTTTTTTTTTTTTTTTTTACAGCTGCAGCAGGTACACGACGTGCTGCTCGCCAGTGCCCCTTTTTTGGCGCGAAAGCCCATCGGAACGAAATTATGGTTCTGCCGGAAACGCAACAATCTCAAGGTAAGCAGTACATATTCCCGTCGAAAGGGTTTTGCTTTCATGTGTTTTGCCTTTTTTTTTTTTTTTTCAGCTGCAGCAAAACGTGCCACCCCATGGCACGCCGTGATGGTTTTCGCGCGCTGAGCCTGAGCCGCAAGGAAAAGCATTGAAGGACTCTGACGGAGGTAAAGTAAAGCCTGCGCAGCAGCGATCTGCTAAAAAATGGAAGCTGGTGGCCGTTATCTTTTGTTCTTTTCAAGGTGCAGCACGTGGCGTTCCATCGGCGGCCGCAGGGGACCGCAAGAATCCAAAAACCTAGGACGGAGGTAAAGTAAAGCCTGCGCAGCAACGATCTGCTTAAAACTGGACGTTGTGCGTGGACCTGGTGGCGGTGATCTTTTGTTCTTTTCCAGGTGTAGCACGTGGCGTTCCATCGGCGGCCTCAGGGGACCGCAAAAATCTAAAAACCAAGGTATGGCACGCTATGCTGCTGCAAACTGACCATGGCATTGTGAACGAAGTTGTTTTTTTTTTTTTTTTTTTGCGTGGAGCTGGTGGCGGTGATAATTCTTCTTTTCAAGGTATAGCACGTGGCATTCCCTGAGCAGCCCCAGCAAAGGATTGCAAAAATCCGAAAACCAAGTTAAGCCACACAGCAGCCCACGCTGCTGGAAACTCTCCTGTGTGTACACAATATTGTTTTTGTTTTATTGCTTTCCTTTCCTTTCAAGGTGCCACCTGGAGTACGGCTATCACCCCAGCAACTGGTATTACGCGCAACAAAATTCTGGAAAGCAGGCTGAAAACTGGCGATTTAGGCAAAGTGGTACTTTTGTTTGGCGTGACCACAGAAAATTCTGCCGTGTTGTCGTCCAGCGTGGCAAAATTTGGACCTGAAGAAAATTGCAACAATTTCAAGCTAGGTAGCAGGCAGCTAAAAGCCGGTGATTTACGTAAAGTGGCACCTCCTTTTGACGCGTTCACAGAACAACAATTTGCTTTGTTTTTGTCCGTCGAGTAAAAATAATTGCGTATCACGAGAATTGGCATAATAAGAGTCGGAATGAATTTTTGTGTTTGCTTGTTTGGTGTACTTGAGAACAATAAATCTGTCAAGTGCTTATCTGTGGTCTTTCCTTCGTGGTAGGATGAGCCCCACTGGGCGTTTATATGTTCCACATATAATTATGACCATCAAAAGAGGCAGTTCACTCCCGCAAGAACTTGTGAGCTGCTGCAATGCTTTTTTTTTTTTTTTCCTAATTTAATCTTATCAACAAACTAGCTATTGCGCTTCCGTTTCTATCCCATAGCCCCCGGCCAGCTCTATATGGGATAAACATGTCAAGGAAAAATAATACCAGCTGCACTTTATTCTGGCACACAAGGATGGCGGCAGGCATGCTGTTATCGTGTGAACTTCATGCTAGCATTATGGCAGAGCTATCAAATGAAACCAGATGTCCCACTGCAATAATGCAATCACTTGTTGGTGGCTTGCAACTTCACCTAGTCCCTGTGGTGTCCCGAACAGAGCACAAAAACGTAGCTGGCAAGCCCCACCCCCCCCTTTTATTTAAATTATTTTCTTGTTTAATAAGAGGTTTTCATTGAACATGTCGGACCTAAAACATCTTGGTGCACACAACCTAGCGGTACTTCAGTCGCAACACGTACCTGATCGTGCAAAGCGCATGCCACACAAGCTCATAGCATGTGGTTGTTGCATTGACGACTTAAACACAAATCCTTGGAGTTAATTTAGCCATCTGTGATGAATGCAGAATTGGCAATGTTTCATAGCACTGTTTGACATTGAATTTGCAAGCTTCATGTTATAACGAGTCTTTTTGGGAAGCTTGCCATTAAATGACCTGCCATCAGATACAAAGATGCATGACTGAGTATGCTAATAACTGCAGAGGAGCCGCTTTTCTGATGGAGGCGAAAAGCAAAAACGCCCGTGTGTACGAGATTTCGGCGCACGTTAAAGATCCCCAGGTGGTCAAAATTAATCCGGAGCCCTCCGCTACGGCGCCCCTCATCGCCTGCGTTGCGTCGGCGCGTTAAACCCTACAATCAATCAATCAACTGCAGAGGAGCATTTCTAGCCAAAATGCTTGCATCTGCCCCTATAACCTCACACCTCTTTTTTTGTTGTCATTAGTTTTTAACACTGAGTAGTAGACACCCTCCTTCATGTGTTGTGTTTTCATTCCTGCTGGCACGTTGCCAGGCACCGTGCCCCAACAAGGGCAGATTAATGTTATCTTGCACACTCCAAAAAGGCCAACCCGGCACATTTACTGGCTCCACTGTCCAAATGCGATAAGAAGTGAATGCTAAGCATCAATGGAAATTTACCCGCCGCAGTGGCTAAGGCGTTGCGCAGCTGAGCACGAGGTCATGGGTTCGATTCCCGGCCGCCGCTGCCGCTTTTCTGATGGAGGCAAAAAGCAAAAATGCCCGTGTGCACGATATTTCGGCGCACGTTCAAAATCCCCAGGTGGTCAAAATTAATCCGGAGCCCTTCACTACGGCATGCCTCATCGCCTGTGTTGCGTCGGCGCATTAAACCCTTCAATCAATCAAATCAATGGAAATTTTTTACGGTATCACAAATTGGCTTTCTTGAACATTCACGGTTGAGCACTGCCTGCTGTTGGATGGTACTTTTAACAAAGATAATGTTGATGCATACTGAAACACAATGCTCCAGTTCTGCTGTAATTATTGAACAAGTAAAAGGAGTTTTGGGTGATACAGAACGCCCAGGCTGACATATCTTGTCACTGACAGTACAGTAAGCTCTCACTAACTTGAAGTCACTTAATTGGAAGTAATGTGCGGGTTCCGGCAATTTTACATGCAAATCAACGGAAGAAATTGCTTGATAATTTGAAGCTGGAACCCATTATATTAGTTAATTGGAAGTTATATTGAATAGAAACATCAAGGTGACTGTCATTTCTCGATATAAAACCATTTTCAAGTGTCGAAACAGCGCCCTAATTGTTCTCTACTGATGTCGGTGCCATCACAACTAAGGTAGTGCACTGTTGATAAAGAAGCAGGCTAGTTCAGACTTGCGCCAATGTTCACATCTCTTGTGAGGCCCTCAACCTTCTTTGTTTCTCACAGCACTGTGTGAGCAGTTAGGTGAACATTTGAGGCTTTGATTTTAGCGATAAGTCTGCACTATCACGACAACCCATGACATATAAGCTCGACTTCACAACAAAAGTCAAGATTCTGAACGAAATGAAAAAGAGAACGAGTTGCGGACTAATGACAATGCTGTTCAGGTGCATTTTGTTCAATTGAATTGTGGTCCCTGTGGACTTCGTATTATTGGGAGTCAACTGTGCCTTCAAGCGTGAAAGCAGTACTGAAGCTGGGTGTTTGCTTCTAGGTGTGCTCAGATAATAAAACATACAACATATGCGTTGTAAAACACCTATATACGCTCTTTGACTAGAGCTTCTTGAGTTCAATTATCAAATCAAAACTTTATTTTATAGGAGTGAAAGTGAGGGAACAGGAATTACGAGAAGGCACATTGACTTCTAATTTTTGTTCATGTCACAAGTATGTGATGCTTTCTTCCTCAAGTTATTGAACATGCATTTTATGTGCATTTCTTTTCTTTCTGAATCTTGAACTGTGATGAGACTTTGTCCATGACTGCTGTCTACGAGAAGGGTCACGCACCCCTTACGCCATCAATGAATGGCTTTCTTGCTTGGCTCCCTTTCACCGTATAGGGATGAACAAGTACAGAAGTGAAAGGAAATCCAGTTTTGGCCACGTAGACAGGAATCTTCCCATCTGTTTTTCACATCCTTTCAAGTCAATACAGCTGATTCTGGAACTTCCCCCGTGGAATCGTTTGCCGGTTAAAAAAACAACGCCTTCTCACACAGCTATCGACAGCTGAAACAGTCGAAGAGGCTGAAATGCCTAGTCTCAATGCAGCATGCAGAACTTTAGGCTGTTTTTTTCTTTTCTCTTGTGATGCTGAAGCATTTCTGGGTATCGTACTTATCAAAAGGTTAAATTTATGCCTCTGCATCCGCATGTATCTCTTGGTACCAAATCAGAAGGGGCATCATCCCATTCTTTACATGAGTATTGCACTCCACACCGAATGATTTCTGTGCCTCATAAGAGAAGGGTCATGATCTCTCTGCTCATTCTGTTCTTCACGCTACCGATGAGCAATATCAAGAGAATTCCACTCTTCACATAAGTGAGGAACAAGACGAAGCACCATTGTCTACCACAAAAAGCAAGATCCTGCTCCTCAATTCCTTCCTTGCAAGGAGTTGGGTAAAATGCAAAGTCCATCATGAGGAGCAGTTCAACTCTTCAATGGTCAGCCTCGAATAACAAACACAAGGCAAGGAAATGAAGGGATGATATGCACCATGCAACACCGTGCACGGCTCTGTTTTTTCTCCTTTTGTCTGAGTCTTCAGGCTGACTGTCGTAGAATTCAACATGTAACAATTAACTGGCTTAGATTCTTCCTATTTGATGCTGAGAAGGGAATCCCACTCATCACACGATAAATCATTGTTAAACACCACTGTTCACCAAATGAGCGTAGCATCATGATCCTGCTCTTCAATTATGATCCCCAAGTTAATGAGTAGTAGTATACCTCACACCAACTAAAGATGTTTCTTAACTTCCTGCCTTTTTTTATCCTTTGTATATTACAATTTCTTATCTTTACTACCTAGTTCA
Source organism: Haemaphysalis longicornis (assembly GCF_048455015.1). Classification (NCBI taxonomy): domain Eukaryota; kingdom Metazoa; phylum Arthropoda; class Arachnida; order Ixodida; family Ixodidae; genus Haemaphysalis; species Haemaphysalis longicornis. Next base: position 51,818 of record NW_027526435.1, on the reverse strand, counting down.
TCATACAATTGTTATGGCCCAAGACATGGTCCTTCACAAGTGGTTGCAGCTGTGGGACCGCATCACTCACAATAAAAAAAAAAAAACTCTGATTAAAGTGGAGCAAGTGTAACAGTACAATCAAGGTGCGCAAATGCTGTTTAATTGCCTATTGTGTAAGTGCTGCAACGGTGCCTTCTGTTTGAACTCAAACTGGCTGGAACTTTGTAATATCAGTGTTTGGAATTACTTCTAATGAATATGGGAAATAAAAAAATGTAAATATGCTAACCAGCTGGTAAAAAAGTTAGGCTGCTTTGTCTGAGCATGACAATTCCTAAAGCTAATTGTAAAAGTAAGGGGCCAGGTGTTATCCCCCAGCAAAATCTATCTGCTGGGACCATTTAAAACAAAACTAGTTCCAATTTGGACCCACGTCGTTCAGATGCTTGTTTGACCTGGTGCCTGGACTCCCAGACGGAGCCATTTTTAGATGAAAGGAGAGCCGGTGACTCCTAAATAGTTTGGACATCGAATGAACCGAGAACAGGGACAGTTGGTAGCATACAACAACCACCGCTCCCACCGATTTCCAGAAAGTCGGCTTCGCTTCGTGCACGAATGCATCGATCGGAAGCTATCGCTCGCTCATCGCTCGCGACGGTTATAATGTATGATTAAGGACACTGTAACTCACCAACCTAGCCTCCCCCCGTCCTCCCTCGTCTTAGAGGTGTGCAATGCAAGCTTTTTACAAATTCAAAAAGCGTCTGGACAGGATGATCGAGTTTGCTTTGTTCAGTTTAAACTTCCTTGACTCATTTTGAAGCTGATGACCTTCATTGGTCGCCGTGCATCGTAATTTCGAGATGTATAAACAGTGTACAGAATACCGCCTTCATTCCTAGCGAAGAAATAAACTATCGCCTCTGGTACTGGGGGCGCTGAGTAAACACACGTGTTTTAAGCCTAACGCAAAAAAATGAATAATAACATTTCCGTTTCTGCATACATCCCACCCCAAAGGAGCGTCAAGCGTGCTCTGCACATCGCTTTCCAAGTTTTGAGGTTCCTATGAGCTGACACGACACTTTTCATCAGCATTTCCGACTTTTCGTCAACAAGCACGGAGCGCGCACGTGTTTGCTTTGTATTTTATTCGATTGCCTCAGCAAAATAAGCCCCAGTTCTGCATAATTCTTCTATTTTTGGGGCGAAAGATGAGCCGTACTACCGACCGCTATTAAAACGTGATAAAAGGGCCAGATGGCAAAACATCAGCATTTCAAAACATACCTCAGTTACCAACGTACATGCATGGTTGCGTATATATTCCTTAAAATCATGATACGAGAGTTTGTCCCATGATGCACATCGTGGGGCTCAAGTGCACCAAATACAATTGCAGCAAAAAGAAAGCTCCAAAATCTTCTACTCAGATAAAAATAAAGTGTAAATGCTAAACGGTAAGAGCTAGCTTAGCTCTTGCATAGCCTGCATAGCTTGCATAGCCTGCATTCGGCGTTATGTTTGAACATGAGTGGATTAATTAGGAAGTTTCAACTTAAAAAGTGTGCTATATATGCTTCTCGCTAGCTATTTTATAAGCTAATTCAGTTTAAGGCACAATCTGTGTGCTTTGTGGATGTGTAATTGATTGTTACCTCATCCTGTTTATCCCACTGATGTAAGCAAAATGCGATTCTCTATACATACAAAAAACTATGCAAACAATTTATAGCAAGGAGGACTATATTATAATCCTTGTAAGATAAGTTTGATTAAAAGCACCACGATTCAATTTGCTAATTTACAGACAAGGGCAGCTATGTGCAAATGCTGCTGAGCCTCTATGGAGGGAACCACCTGGGTCTCTCACCACAGCAAATCGATCACTGTCACCTATGGATGTGAGTAAAAAAAGTGTGGAGGGGGGAGGCAAACCGAGGCACCAAACCCCCTGTGTTACCAAAAATAAGACATGTAATAACATAAATTGCTTCCCTCTTCACAGGGAACTGATTCCCTCTTCCCTCTTCACAGGTGCTCTGTGCCACGAAAGCTACCAGATTACATTTAAACAATGCTACAGTTATTGCAATATTTTGCTTTTATTTAGAGGTTTACTTATTTAGACACCATTTATTTGAGGTACGTAATACATGAATACATGTTCACGTATGATGACATGCACTATCAGGTAACGCGTATGAAAATGTGACCGCAGTCTTGGGATCAAACTAAGGGAGTTTTATGCGATGAAGCCAGGTACAGGCTATGAGGCATGCCACAGTAAAGTGCTAGAGATATCGCAGTATTGGATGACAACTGTACTGTTGACCATGATGCATTATGCTTTTGCTGAAATAGGTTCGCACTTTTTTGCTGAGTTACTTTCAGTTTCTTTCAGTTAGTCCATTAACTGATCAATCAACCGAACATAAACTCAGGGGTTTACTGCCTTGAACATATAAGTAAACTGTAGAGTTGATGTTAAGTGAGTTACTTTAACTGAGTTAGAAATGATTTTAAGTGTGTTCAGTGCACTACGTTCCTTTTGCACAGATGTAAAATATACATTGAGATCATGACCTATGAAGCCAGTCATGGTGAATGTGCTATGAAACTGCAGTCATAAAATATGCCTTATATTTTATTTGCATACAGTTCCCAGTACGGCTACTAACAGCATCTGTACATATTCTGAGTACGCATTTGCTTGATATAGAAGGCATAATTTATAATTTGCCTTGTAAAGTCCCAAAGAAAATGGTACGCTGCAGAGTTTCCTTTAAAAATTCTTACAATCTCTTAGGATGGCCATAACCACCATCATGGGGGTATTCTCAATGACAGTAAGACGTTTCTGCAGGGAAGTGTTATTTCTGAAGAATGCAGCAGCATAGCGAAACTAGGAAAACACTTGTGCGACTTTAGACGATATGAAGCTCATAATATTTGTGCAAGTTTCCCTGAAAGATGGCCCTCAGTCAGCAGTGATGAGCTTCCAATTTTTCTCGACAACCTAAACTCTTCTGTGACGCTGCAGTAAAACTATAATTGTGTGACAATTCAGCTTCCACTCATTCAGGATATTTCAGACTAAAGCCCCTACTTTGAAGTGAAGCAAATTGCACTTTTCTTCTGGTCAGGCATGAAGAGAACAGTATATATACTCACTCATTTCATATGCAAGTATGAACTGCACTGATCTTCCATTGTGTGCAAATATGTGATTGCCGTCTTCAGATAAAAAAGCCAAGGTAGTTTTACACGCTGAAACTAGAAATGGCTACAGGGAATGCCATAGTGGATGCTGGGAAATTGTACTCTTCGATGAACTCTACTTCTGACCATGTGTTGACGATCTTTCCTAAAATAGGTTCGTATTTTTGCTGCCGAGGTTACTTTCACTTAATCCATTTGTCAATAATGCTATTCAGTGTTCAAAAGCAAAAAATTCTGTTTGAAGTTTCGCATTTGTGGCACACCATTCTTCAGTTGGATACGTCCAAGGACACCGCAGGTTTTTTGCTAACCAATCAGTTGGTTTGTATTTTTTTTCCCACTCAGGCCAACAGGAAATTGTAAATTGAATAAAAGAATTCTATTTGTTCCAAGGACTTCGCTTAAACACATGTATCACCAGCCATTTATAGCATGGTGCAAACTGAAATGATTAACAGGAGTCAGCACGTTTAGAAGTGGTAGTGCACTGAAAATTGCACTTGATGGGAACGGGATGCGTCTTTTAGTCACAGTCATTTTCAGCGGTCGCAGGTTTGCATGAAAAGTAAACAGACACAGCTGTCAAAAGATGTGGACACACTTTATTATTGAGGTACACTTTATTATTGAGGGTACATGGGTATTGGGTTCAGACCTTGAAATTTATTTATACTCTAACAAAGAATAACTTTAGGCAGTGCCATCCTCTTGCAGTCTTGCAGGCAATAGTTCATTGTACCCTTGTTTGCACAACGCCAGCAATCGCAGCATAGGCGTCTCTGCACTCCTTCCCGTCATGCTGCAAACCTGTAATGTTGAAAGGAAACAAAATACAGGGTACCCACAAGTGTTCTGTAATGACAAGCTTATCATTCATTGACAAGGAAACAGCATGGGTTGCTAAGGCATTTTGCTAGAAAAGGCACTGAAACAGGGCAGGTTTCATGCAGTACTATTGTGGACCCATAGAGCACCTTCTGTAAGAAGAGCTCAATAGTCGTGTATACGATGCACACCAACGGTGGGACCCATTTGTGTACTTCTTTCCAGACGTGCCAGGCAGACAGGCCGAGAGATAATCGAAGCGTGCAACATTTGAAAACTGGGAGGCGATTGTGTTACATTGCCAGTACTTTGTGACAGAGTTCGCCTTCTTAACCAGTACATGCCGCCAAACACAAGTGCGGCATTGAACTTGATGTTCCTCCTTTATGAAACTCTGTTATCAGCTCGGCAGTGGTCCATAGCTGAAGGATCATGTGTGTCAAGTAAAAGGCTCTACCAGTGTTTGTCATGTGAGGGGGCGGGGGGAGAAGGGCAAGGAAGTACGTTCGAGTGGAATGTGTTCCATCTCTTTTCTTCTGTTGATGCCAAGGTTTATGTTTAGTGCACATTCCACAAAAAACTAGTTGTGAATCATCACTCGACTTGTCTGCTTCGTTCGTCCCAGTCTTTTTCGTGCTGTTGTTAAGATGACACATACCAACTCGCCCAGCTCACCCCTCTGGATATGTTACGGTTGGCTATGCTACAGCTAGTAAAATATGAGCAACCACACGTAAAGCCATACGATAAAAAAGCTTTCAAGGTGGGATTTACTGCAATAACTTCTTGTGCAAGAAGTTACTCCGGTAAGCACTCAGAATGATAAAAACCAACTTGATGTGGATAAGCCGAGTCCAATCGTAGTGCTGTTGCAAGGGCAAAAGTTTTTGGCAGCATGCACACGAAATTGCAGAACCAAGGAGTACATGTACATCTCAGAGCAGCTCACAGGCTTCCGGCAGCACCAGGCTGCGATGAACTCCATTGCCAATGTAATGACAGAGCTAGAGCACACCCAGACTACCAGGGGCGATTCCACGAGAGAACGAACATGCGTGTGCACGACCATTTTTTGTTCATTCTTGTTTTTTTATTATATATGCGCGCAATATGGAAACCCCCGAAAATCAAGTTTGTTTTCTCCTGAGGTGCGTAGTTCGGGAGAAAAAAATGTTTGAATGTGTCCGGAGCGCAGCGGTGGTTCCGGCAACTGCAGATTTTTTCAAGTTTGCGTCTCTGTGTACGTCAAGGAGTACAAGGTGTGTGTAAAATATGTTTTGGGCCAGAAACTAGACCAGAATGCTAATCAGTGTAACGCAAAATCAGCGTCCAGCAGCGGACAAAAAATTTAGAAAAAAAATTGTGAATTCGGCCCAGACGTTAAATTGTTACTGTTTTTGACGCCCCCTATCTACATTTCTTTTTTTCTGAAAAACCTGCAAGTCAGCCATTTTGTTGGCCATACGTGCCTGAACGCATCAGCAAAAGATGGTGTTTGTAGAAAATTTATAAGTACTAAAAAAATTGAATAACTTCGGCTCTTTTTCAGAAATTGCGCAAATTGAAAACTCAATATAAAAAAAAACCCATACTCGATTTTCTTCAAAATTGCGGAAACAAGACTCCTTTACTTGGACAACAAAACTGTGGAAAAACATGTTGCATCATTTTGTTCAGAACAAATTTATAAGGGGCCAAACTTGGGGCTCGCGCGACGCGTCTTGGCGTGCCGCGGTAAGTTCCGGCCGCTGTTGCCGGACGTTGCGCGGGTGTACACGGGCGGTAATTCACATTCCACTGCCACAGGCCGGCATGGTCAATCTCTTTCCAATATTCCCAAACGAAAAAAACTATTCTGGAGATTCTTCTTCTTTTTTTTTTTTTGCCCGCCTCTGTTTCCCTAATGTGTTCTTTAACGAGCTAACTTTCTGGCCGATACCACCTCGAAAGCGCTCCTTTGCGGCGCCAGTGTTTTGCGGGATGCAAAACAAAAAACAAAGGTTCCTCCGATGCGCAGGCAACCGGAACAAATGGCGCACGGGCAGTTACAAGGGAGGGAATGGATTGACCTTCGGTTTTATTTTTTGCGCCCGAAATGGGTCTTGCACTCACCCCAGCATGAAGTGTGCGTCTGCGTTTATTGTGCAAATGCCGACCTGTCTGCTTTGGCCCTGCAAAACATTACAGGGGTTGACCGAAGAATGAACTTAAAGGAGCTTTGTCTTTGCACCTCACCATCGACGCAGTGTTTCTTGGGTGAGTGCCGGCAATGCCCAATGGCCGACAACCTTACCATGTCCGCTTTGGTCGTTTCGGACGAAAAAGACGTCACGTACGCTGCATGGGAAATGGTTCTCTGATAAAAAAAAGTGTACCGCCAGCTGCATTCGTGAAGGAGCTAGGCAAATGGGTCACCAGGTGGATTTCCCATGACTATATTAGGCGGACCCAGGCCATTGCCATAAACGAAGCGAAAAGATGCGAACGGCGATCAAGCATTGCACTGCACTTCGACTTCGCTGAAAATTGGACAGTTATTCTGCCAAATGAAGTCCAGTCGTACCACTGGCACAAAACACAGGTTTCACTGTTTACGTGCGTTGTAACTACAAGAAAACCAGTTCAGAGCTTTGCAGTACATGCAACACGATACCGCACATGCATGCTATGCGCTTCACAAGGTGCACGAATGCCTGGAAGAAAGTGCCCCTGTGTACAGCCACGTTGTTTACGTTAGTGACGGTGCAGCCAGCCATTTCAAGAACAAATATCAGCTGTACGAACTTTCCAGAGCAAACTACATGTCTGTGAAGTGGCTGTTCTCTGCTACCGGACACGGAAAAAAACTCGTGTGATGGAGTTGGTGGTATTGTAAAACATCACGCTTCGTTACACAACCTGAGGGCAGGCAGCACCAACGTCATTCGGTCAGCAGCTGAAATGATTGCCGAGTTGCCAAGCAAGCTAAAGAAGGTGACCCTGATTCACGCATCTAGCACAGGCATCGAAGAGTTTCGCATGGAAAAGCGCGAAGAATGGAAGCGTCTGCCACGCATCCGAGGCATCCAGTCCTGGCACGTGTGATCTGTCACGAAGGAACACCCAAACGAACAGCGTTTAACTGTCGCCAGAACCGCTGAAAGTGAGCCCACTGCCATTTGCCCGTTTTCAGTTTCCTGTGCTTGACTGTATGAGCGCTCGATGAAGCTGTGGTGCAGATATTATAAAGATTTTACTTGAGTTGTATTTCCACACGTATGCCTTTTGCTGTGTTCCTGTCTGTAAATAATTAATCACGGTAGTCTGGCAGCCAATTTACAAACTTGTGTCTTTTTACTTGAATAAATATTCTTGTGAAGAAAATCTGAAATACCTTCAGTAATTTACTTGTGCTGTGACCGAAGCGCCATAATAATAGAAAATATCGACCACTCCTACCACTTCTACCCGGTATAACCACTGGAAAAACTTTTCCTGTTGTTTCGAATCCTTCTTTCCTTTTCCTATAAGAAGAGTGGCGTTCGCAAAGGAGCGCTTTCGAGCTGGTATCGGCCAGAAAGTTAGCTCGTTAAAGAACACATTATGGAAACAGAGGCGGGCAAAAAAAAAAAAAAGAAGAATCTCCAGAATAGTTTTTTTCGTTTGGGAATATTGGAAAGAGATTGATCGTGCCAGCATGTGGCAGTGAAATGTGAATTACCGCCCATGTACACCCGCGCAACTTACCGCGGCGCGCCAAGACGCGTCGCGCGAGCCCCAAGTTTGGCCCCTTATAACTTTGTTATGAACAAAATGATGCAGCATGTTTTTCCACAGTTTTGTTGTCCAAGTAAAGGAGTCTTGTTTCCGCAATTTTGAAGAAAATCGAGTATGGGTTTTTTTTTATATTGAGTTTTCAATTTGCGCAATTTCTGAAAAAGAGCCAAAGTTATTCAATTTTTTTTAGTACTTATAAATTTTCTACAAACACCATCTTTTGCTGATGCGTTCAGGCACGTATGGCCAACAAAATGGCTGACTTGCAGGTTTTTCAGAAAAGAAGACATGTAGATAGGGGGCGTCAAAAACAGTAACAATTTAACGTCTGGGCCGAATTCACAATTTTTTTTCTAAATTTTTTGTCCGCTGCTGGACGCTGATTTTGCGTTACACTGATTAGCATTCTGGTCTAGTTTCTGGCCCAAAACATATTTTACACACACCTTGTACTCCTTGACGTACACAGAGACGCAAACTTGAAAAAATCTGCAGTTGCCAGAACCACCGCTGCGCTCCGGGCACATTCAAACATTTTTTTCTCCCGAACTACGCACCTCAGGAGAAAACAAACTTGATTTTCGGGGGTTTCCATATTGCGCGCATATATAATAAAAAAACAAGAATGAACAAAAAATGGTCATGCACACGCATGTTCGTTCTCTCGTGGAATCGCCCCCAGGCAGGTGGCAGCCCTCGTGCTACTTGATGCAGTGGCGTAGCCAGAGGAGGGGAGGGGGGGGCTGACCGGGCTTCAGCCCCCCCCCCCCCCCCCCCCCCCCCCCTCCGAAATTTTTCCGGCCATCGCCATGCTGCCTGTATGCCTGGTACGTCGCCTGTGAACAAAGCGGCATATTTTTGAAAGTGCCACTAATGGCACTTTCCACGAAATGCTATGAAAATGCCACGAAAGTGCATGTCTACCCTTCGCATGGAAGGGAGCCGAGTCCGGCCGTGACAAAACGAAGCGCCTGAGGGGTGCGAACCGCTGAGGGATGATTTCGGAGGGGTGCAGCCCCAAAAGCTACGGTGCCTTCGGGTAAGCTCAGCGCACGGGACGCCAAAGGCATGCGTTGTATCCCTTTGTGCGAGACATGCGGCAAGACCGAGAATAATTGGCCGGCTGAGTTGTTCTCAGCAGAGGAGATTGACTCGTCCGGGGAAGCATGGAGTGGTCTGCACCACGGTCCGCACTAACTCGCGGCGGAAAAAAAGAGGGACCGCCGGCCATTGATGGTTGAAGACTGGTACAATGCAGGCCCGAACGGGAACAGACGATCTTTGTATGTTAAGCAGAACAATGTGCAAGCGGCAGTGGCTGATCACGGCTGCTCCCTCTCCTAGAAAGGGGGAGATCAAGTGGCCATGGGCACACATTCAAGACTCGTGCAAGGTAACTGAAGAATGCGATGGGCTACGTAATGGGTGAAACGTGCAGTTTAGCTGAATGAATGCCGTGCGCGGGCAGAGGGCCTTTGCGATTGAGACACACCGCAAGGTACGCCCCTCTTCCTCGCGTCAGCCCTTCATTCTTCCTTTTTCACGTTTCTGTCGAGGCCCGGAGGGTTTTGTTGGAGTGGGCTCAGATTGCGCGCACTGAGTGTTGTCCCCTTACGACGGCGATGTTGCGACAGTCAATTTCACCCCCGCGATTAGGCAGATTTGTTCGGCGGTATTCTCCCCTAACCTAGGAAACTGCAAAACAGCGGGTCGACAAAAAGGGCGTGCTGCGGTTCCCCGAGCCAGTTCCAGACTTTATCCTAAATGTGAAGGCACGACGGTCACCAGCCCTGCCACAGGCAGACGGCGTCGTGACAGTAACAACGATCAGATGGCCATATTCGGCTGCCCAGAGCAGTGTATATTCAGGGGCCGGAGTCACAACGGCGATATCGAATAGTAAGTCATTTTCTTCCAGTCACTAATCCTTACATGATCACTGATGTCCTTTGACGATGGAGGTTGCATTGTACGTTAAGTTGTGCGGTGCAGATCAATTATGCATTCTTTGATATTTAAATATTCACTTCGTAATATTTACACGATGCCACAGTACCTTGTGTCTCCGAGCTAAAAAATGTCTATCTTGTTTTATTCCGAATGCAGTATTTGCGTTTGAATTGGTAATTGAAAGCACCCACAGTGGAGCGGATAGGCGACTTTTAATGAGGGAAAATGTAAATTCAACTCCTGTAAAGGCCCAAATATTTTATTATGCACGAAGTTGGAGAGGATTACTCAGAGTGTATCGGGACAGCGTAGCATCAGTACATGAAGAATGAAATATATATTTGTTCTGGCTGCAATCCACTGCTACACCCAATTTTAAAACCATGTAGCAGTGTGCGCAGCGCAAGTGAAGGACTTTCGTACTGGTGGCAAAGAAGAGCTCTAGAGAGAGAGAGAAACAACTTTCGCTGAGCCCATTTCAGTTGACGCTCGCAGGCGTCAGACGGGGTGGAACCCTATTCACGAGTCCCATATGAGTCCAATAGCTCCTTGCCCCTGGACGCGAGCTCTTGCTGCGTCGACAGGTCGGGGCTGGACATCAAGATCTCCCATCGCTGGGTAGGGGGGGTGCCTTTCTGGTAGAATTTTCCTTTAACGCTTCCTGGCCTTCTTTGAAGTTCTGTGGGCGCAGGACTATCGTTCTTTCAAGGCTCAATCGGTCGTGCATGACAACAGAATTTCCTAATTAAATAAACGGCCACTTACAACAGGCCCTCTCAAGAGCACCAGCACACCTCCGCCAGCCCCCTCCCCTCACGCCCCCCCCCCCCCCCCCCCTCGACACGCGCACACACACACACACACACACACACACACACATACGGGTGCGCGCCAATGTGATTCTTCCCTGATACACAACTGATACATTCTAAAATGTTGCATGAAGCACATTTTGAGCAATCGTCAGCATTTCTTAAGTAACCGAAATAACCAAAGAATTATCACGGTAAACAACTTTGCAATTTTTAGCCAATCTATTCTGTCGTAGCCTGAAACCATGCTTTAGTTTGAACATCACGGTCGCTGTCAACCAAGGAAATAGTTTAACTGCGTCATTACTGTCCGCTTCATGCTAAAGCATGGTAGTCTTTGGTCTTTCTGTATGCGGGGCCATGCCAATACGCATGTTTTCTTGGTGCACTCCGGGAAACAAATCTATCCTGTCGTAGCCTGAAACCATGCTTTAGTTTGAACATCACGGTCGCTGTCAACCAAGGAAATAGTTTAACTGCGTCATTACTGTCCGCTTCATGCTAAAGCATGGTAGTCTTTGGTCTTTCTGTATGCGGGGCCATGCCAATACGCATGTTTTCTTGGTGCACTCCGGGAAACAAAATGCTGACTTGTTTCGGGCATCGCACCATGCCCGAAGGTCATGCTGGCTCTGCACAGCTGCCCAATCCTCCGTTTTCTGGTGGACAAAGAAGATTTCAAACATAATTTCCATTTCCCGCGTCTGCAACGAAAACTACAAAACTTCTGTGCGCCCTATACATTCCAGAACCGCCCATGCTCATGAAGTGCAAATACTTTTTTTATCATTTAGCTTTAAAACCGGCAGTGTGTACTCTGCTGAAAAATGGCAGCGCACGCGTCAGCTAAAAAAGTATGTCCTTTCATTAAAGTTTGAAACCAAAATGGTAGGACCGCATTATAACTCTTTCATCAGATCTCACGACAAAATTCAAAACGTAGCAATATTTTGCTCAGCTTGCACAGAACATGCCTGCCCGCGAGAGTATGGTCAGACATCGCCGTATTTGCGTTATTTTTTCTTGCTAAATATAAAGTTAGATACAGCATTGAATGGCAAACTTTGCAGTGACTTGCTCTACCTCATCTGGGAGTGGTAACTAAAGGGGGTGGCTGCTCCAGAAAAGGTATAGCTTGATAGTACACGCCTTCAGGCAGATTATAGGGCATTTATGCACGAAGCATTGAAAACGTGACCGCTAGGAATGCAACTACTTGAGAACACCAAGCTCATTACAGCAGACTCTAATTTGGGTTGTGCAGAAATGTCAACCAGATTCATTATGTTACAAAAGCACAAGCTTCTCCGCCCCGATGAGACTCAAAACAGAAGCGCAAATTTAAACTGGCATGACTTAACAAATGCCGATGGCTGAATTATTCCGCTTTGCGTGTGGACTAATCTTGCCAGGTTCATGTAATTTTCGCCCTTAACAGCGCTGTTCTTGCGCGTGATAAGATCAATGAAGGCCCCTCAAAAATCACGCAATCATGTTCCTTGGCGATGACTTAGGTCGTTGGGCACCAATCATCCAACAAAATCCTGTGCTGTCATAGTGAAATCGCCGCTGGAAAGTGGGCGGGGATTCGCCATTGCTTCAAATGTTTAATTTAATATATCGATAATTCCTTCGAAGTTTGCTGTAAGACTGATATCATTGTTATCGAGACAAGGCAGTCTTTTTAATGAACCAAACATGTATTTTATCTTCATAGCCTTTAACCCTTTGAGGGTTTTTGCCGTACGTGTACTGCGGTGGTTTTCCGTCCCGCAAGGTCTTTGCCGTACGGGTACGATTTCGAGCATCCGTTTGAAATTTCGCGCCCTATTAACGATGCATGCTCCCTGGGAGGTGCTGCCACCTCCTGGGACTTACAAGAAGTGTTTGAAATTTGATTGTGCTACCTTCTTGCGGTGAAAAACAGAACTCTCTGGCTTCAGCGCGTTACGGCGTCTGTACGTGTTAACGCGTTTCGTGGTTTCAGTTTCGCCACGTGATCGCATCGGAGGCGCGCGAAACTTGATCGACGCTCGCTATCAGGGGCGGCGGAAGTTGATTTCGATCTATATTGGCGCTGCTCTTATCTTGTTTATTACCCACGCTCACTAGGTATTCTTGCCCTCCTTGCTTGGAACTGAAGTAACCTAATCGGAGACTCCATTGTGGGGGCGGCGGAAGTTGATTTCTATCTATATTGGCGCTGCTATTAGCTTGTTTATCACCGGTGTTTTCTCGCTCTCCTCGTTTACTGGGTTGCCTTCGAGTTCTTCACATGCACGGCAAAGCAGCGATATGGCCCAACGAACTGCCTGCTCTGATGACACCGACCGCGATGACTCTTCTGACTCTGAGTTTACTCCTTTCACCGAATCTGAATCGGAAGACAGCCTTTTTTCGGAAGAAGACAGCTCATTTTCGGACATGCGCTGTATGTGTGCAGACTTCGATAAGGCACTGTGCATAGACCCGTGTTTCAAGGAATACCACACTCTGAAATACTATTGAACATTTTTCAGTTCTAAGTGATGCTGACCCCAAAATACTGTTCCTGATAATTTTTTACCATTTAATCATGACTTTAGGCATTTTGTACATTCCAAATCCGCAATAAACTAATTTGACCACCAGGGAAAGTTCTTTTCAAAAAAATTCGACCCTCAAAGGGTTAAGGGCGCTTGCAAACTTCCGCGCTTTTTTTTTCTATCAGGGGGGGGGGGGGAATAAAGGGTGCCTTCAACAACCTCCAGCACCCTGTCATCTCCCTGGCCATAAAGGAGGCCGGCATTGCGGACAAGCTGCGGGGCTCCGTCGAGGCGTTCGTGACGGACCTCATGGCACAAAGGCAGGTAGGCAACGCCCTGTCGGTGCCTCAACCAGTGGATGTGGGCACCCTGTAGGGCACAGTCGTCAGCCCCTTACTCTTCAACATGGTCACAGTGGCACTATCAGACGGCCTGCCCAGTAGAAGGGCGCACAGGGTGTACCTGTCTGTGTACGTCGCCGCGGCGGCCCTGTAGGCACTAGGCCCCATGGCGGGCTGCCGAGGCGTCGTTCTGCAGCTGCAGGCACCCCCGGATGCAGTGCGGGCCAAGCTCGCCAATGTCAGCCTGCAGCTGTCGGGCACCGAGATGGAGGCGATGCTTGTTCACTGGGACACCCAGGCCTGCTGCAGGGTCACATGCCTGCAAATCGACAGCGAGCAGCTCGGGTGGAAGACCAGGGTGCGCTACCTGGTGCTCATGCTGGACCACCGAGATGGCTTCTGCCAGGCTGCCAAGTAGCTCCGTGCCAGGACCGGATGGCCACCTCGGCTGCGAGTAAGGTGGCCGCCCAAGACTGTGGCTGCTCCCAACAGACAGCCTTTGGCTGTAGGGCTGCTGATGTGTGCGCTGCCGCTGGTCACCTTGCCGAAACCAAATTGGTGGCAGTTGGAGGGTGACTGCCGCAAAGGCGCCTGTGCCTGCTTTGGAGCTCACAGTGCCACAAGACGCTGGCCAAGGCGGGGGTGTGGACAATCGGGATGGCGGTAGAGCAGCAGCCCCTGGGCCACATCGACTGGCTGCAGCGCGCCAAAGGGGGAGGCCTCCTCTGCAGTAGCTGCGCATCCACCTGCACTCGTTCAGTGCTCCACCACACCACCTCAATTAAGGACTGATGCCACAACCAACGTGCTCCATCGCAAGGAATGAAGGAAACTGGCCACGAGGTACTTTCCATTGGTTGCCACATTTGATGAGCTCATGGCAAAAATGTCTGCATACCGCGCTGCAAACCACGTGCAGCTTTGGAAGAGAGACACTAGAACTATCACAGGAGTGAAAAAGCGTGATGTAAAGATTGACAGCAAGATGCCCAAGACCCTGAAGTATTACCAGATACGTTAGTGCTGCATCCACGGGGGCATGAGGTTCGTGAGCAGCAATAATGGCGGCGTGCACACAAATTATTGCAAGTCCCTCCTTGAAAACGTTTTTGTTACATTTACCCGCGGTTGCTCATTTCTTGCTAGCCATAACATAGCTAATCTCCAGGCTCAAGCCTTACTAGTTTCACTATGCACTTTGTTGTTCGGCTTGCCTGAGAGAGAGAGATCAAACTTTATTTAAAGCGGCCCATGTCCGGGCTGCCTGAGCACATTATCACAAAATGCGATGTATGCCTGGCTCCATTGAAACATATAGTTTTATCGCTTGTGCATAAAGCAGCGCAGATCTATCTGTCTTGCTGGTGGAAAAAACATCTATGTAGACAGCAAACGGGAGCCGACTGAAATTTTAAAAAGGAATTTTCACGGATGCCGGAAGAGTGGGTTCAAAAGAAATTTACTGGCAGGTTGTCATGCGGACCCCAGTCAGCTAACGAGAAACAACTGCCGCGAAAAATTTATACAAGGGATTATCACGGATGCAATGAGAATAGCCACAGCCATATCAGATTTTGTGCTATGCCAGGTAATTAGGCAAGGCTTGCGAGTTGCTCTTGCCTTATTTTGTAGGAGCCTCGCACTTACCACCTGGCGGATGTACTGTCAGGCAGGCTCTGTGAGTAAAACAACAACAAAAAACATTCCGGCGAAGCCACAAGTAATCGTCTACTGCAACAGGGTTTTCCGAAGGCGCACAAAAATAGAAGCGTGTCATACATTCGCCGTAAGCCCCCGCCGATTAGGTTCAGCTTTTGGATACAGCTTATTTTATTAGGCATCAAACACAGAGTATTTCATGGGAAATACAGGACAATTACATGAACTACATATGTTTCTTTCCAGTCGCAAGTGGTTCACACTTGCGACTGGAGCGGTAGAAGCGACGAGATTTCTGCCGCTTTCCTTGTTCGTTTGGTCTCGACCAATTTTTGTCGCCGCGGACAGCAATCGCGTCGCTTCTATCGCTCCAGTCGCAAGTGCGAACGGGCCTTCACACTTGCGCTGCGTAGCCACACCACATCGCAATCTAAACCCATTTTTCGTGATTCACGCCGCCGTTAAAGCATGCACTGCCCATGTCAACACAACATTTCAATCTGCTACCAGGAATTTCACGATAGGCAAGCGCTTAAGCTTATTATTTGTGGAATGTTCGAAGCGGTCTCGAAATGTTATTAGAAAGTACGCCTTGCTGCTAAGGTTGAGGCTCTGAACAGGGTGGACAAAGGGGGTGATCGTCATTTCCACAGGGACGGTCGTCATTTCAGTGCACAGGCGCAACAATAATACCTGCACACGCCACGCAGGAAAAATATGGAATACAATGCGATCGCTCCACGAACAAATCTGTCGTCAAAACTTGTTTTATCTCCCTTTTTTTTCCCCTGAACACACTGAGTTCATGGAATGACGCACGTGGAGCGTGCACCTTCTGCAAAAGAAAAACAACCGGACCCAAAAATTTCACGTAAAAGGAATGTTTAAAGTAAACAAGAAGGCCAAAATAAAAATAACCGAGCACTAATAACAGAGCACATGGATGCCTCACCTTTTTTACTGCGGGCAGTGGCATCTGCAGTGTGCTGAAACTCAACACACCACACCATGATGAATAACCAGATTCTTCTTGCGTGAAAGCGACGATTGCATCGGTCGAATTTTAAGGTATATGCATGTCTTTAACACATTTTCCCTTCAGTAGCTAACTTCTGCAATCTCAACACAAAGAAGCCCGCTTGAAAAGCAAGAGCTTTCCGCCATTTTGGCCAAGCGCGGGGACTAGGCAGACTAGGGAGGCATTCTAGCGCTGTACCAAAGACTAGGGAAAAATTTCTGGGGAAAAACAACAACTAAACAAACAAATCTAGCGCCAAAAAAATAATGACGTCATGCATATTTTAATGACGTCACACACATTGACCAATCAGCGTTTCCAGCCATTTCTCCCCCTATACGGATGTGCCATAACAACGGCGGCGACAACTTTGCAAAGCCATTGATCAGCTTTAACAAATTTTAAGCAAAATATATTTAAATATGAGCTTTATTTAAACGTAGATTGTTAATTTAAGCACTAGTATAATAAAGACGCCGGACATGACGTTAAGGTCACATGGGGTGCGTCTAGGTTTTTTTTTTCTTTATTGCCTTCTTTGACAGGATGACAAAGGCTGCGTCTGCTGCAACCCGGGGCTTCCGAGCCAGGGGGGTAAAGCGAGCTCCGAGACCGTACGAATCGTGTGCGCTGACATGATACAATTCTCAAGGTTGCCTGATCAGTTTTATTTAGTCTTCTAAACAGTTGTTCCATAATTATTTAACTAAAACAAAGAACTGAAGCAAAATAGTTATAAATAATTGTCTCAGTAATTAACCTAGCTCTATAAAAAACTTTTACTGTAATTAAGCTTTAATTAGCGAACAAAGAGTAAGTCCGTAGTTCAGTTTTGGTTTCGATTTTCGTTAAGTGTGCTAGGAAGGGGCGAGGCCCTTGCGCCTGACTTGCGAAGTTTGTGTGTGCAGTCTCCAGCTCAGATCTGCGTGCGTGCAAAACGTGTACAACTGGAACAACTCGGATGCACGCGCTGAGCAAGTGCCTTCCCGGGCGCTCGCGAGGCTGTCATTCGTTTCTTCACGTTAAGCACCCTATCTATTGCCCCTGCACTGACGCCGGAACAGCGATTCCGATCTGACCTTGACTACCGCAAGTTCACTACAGGCTACGGAGTGGCAGCGATCGTTCCCGTTGGAAGAGAAATAAAAGGAGCTTTTATAATCGTTCCGTTCCAGTTGTTTCATTCATGAAACTTCTTACAGCTCTCCGTGCTTCGATCTTTTGCGCAAACGTTCGTAAAGGTAGAACGAAAAAATAGGTAACGAAATGCGGTTTCTTTTTAAATCAGTCACAATAAGACAATAAGTCAATGTTCTCTCCCCGCGCGCTCTGTGCAGCAAATTACTGCCCATTCAGTCCCGCAAGCTTTCCCTTTGAAGTGGTGGAAAGCAGCTAGAGCTTGACGAATACAGACAGAGAGGAAAACGGGACACGCCGCTGATTGTATTTCGCATACTCTTTGGCATGCATTCTGCCACTCCGTTGGCCTGCGATCGATCGCGCTCTTTCATTCCTGTGCTTCAAAGGGCCGCGACTCACCGGCAATATCAGCGTTGGCCCATGCGATAACGGATTTTGTGTGTGTGTGTGTCAATAAAGGTTTTAGATTCAGCTGAAGTCACAGTTCACTTTACTTCATTTGAAAACATTCAGCGACGCGCAAAATGTCACAGAATGGCAAGTAAAGCGGCACAGCGCAAGAAATGCTCGGAGATCATGACGGAGATTCATTTTTCTATTCGCCCCAGTACGGATCAGCTGATTCCTTGGCGTCCTCGCGCATGCGATCAGTCGCATTCAAGCTTGCGCGCAAGTGTTGTGTGAGCGTTGCCACATCTTGCTCAAATAGTCTCAGTACATATAAGTCACACGCTGAACCGAGAACACGTCGGTTACCTACCCACAGGAGATAAAACCACGCAATGCTGTCGACGCCGCCTGCACAAAATCCGCCTGGCCAGCGGTCCGCCATGTTACAATTAATCCCGTCATGCTTCGCTAGCCGGACGCGGAAACGACACAGTAGCACGTTGCCAGATTACAACCCATCGCTTTCGCCGTTTTTAGTAAGCAAAAGCTCAGCTGGCAACCTTCAAATCGTTGTATCATGTCTGCCACTATGTGTCGTACGGTTCCAATGCATTGGCTCAGCGGCGCGCTTTCCCTCTAGAGTCAGTATATTATCTCTATGTTCCGAGCCGATTCCCCCTGAACTGGCTGCTGCGCCCCACGGAAGTGACGTACGTCAACAAAAAAATTGCGTAATTGCATTACATTGCAATTACTTCAATAGTATTGCACATATTTTTGGCAGTGACACATTAATATTACAGTATCAAGATTTATTTTTAGCCTGAGTTTATTGTCTTTTAATATGACGTCACCTAGTCACCGTGACGTCATGGACATGCTTTGTAGATGTTTGCATTATATTTTTCTCTGCGAAACTCGAGTTTGTTACTGTTTTTGACACTCGCGTAGAAAAAGTTGTGTAAACAAAGCACTTTTTATAGATTTACCACGGGTTTTACGGATGACCTACGGACGAGCGGCATGGAGAAGAGGCCGAATTCCATCGAAGAGCGAATTTTGGCCCCGTATTGGCATACGTACGGATAGAGTTCACTCTAGTACGGGCTTGTCTGTTCCGAGTTTGTTCCGTTGGCCTATTTCAAATATTCCGGCTTCGCGCGGGGCCGAGGCAAGCAAGAATGTTGCGAGCGTGTCCTTTGTGTGGAGTCGCTCACGAGTGGTGCGGTGCTGCGGTGTGTTTTCGTTTCATATGAGGTGTTCAGCTCCAAGCCTTCAGCTCCAAATCTTCTGCAGTAATTCACAGTCTTCAAAGTCCGATGACTATTCGTGGCAGCAACGCGAAGTGCTGGTCAGCGCTTGCGCAGAGCGCAATTTTTTCATATCAAATACGTACGTATCAGAACCAAATGTTGCCCCAAAATGTGCAGTAAAGTACGAAGCACCGTGTTGCCTTCAAAACGTGACCGATGTGTGTGGTGCGTCATAGTTTTCCAGAGGTTTGTGTGAAGCTGCTGGCGCCGCAGTCATCGATGCTATCATCACAGTCATTGTTATACACGGTGTTGTGTCGGTATCACAACGCGAGGCAAATACTTTGATACTGCTCCGTACTCGACTTGCAAGTGTCCAGATTCGTGTCGCTGCAGGAGTGTATACGTGAATAATCTAGAGCCCCATCAGCTAGCAATGGTGCGTCGCAGTGACAGCGAGTTTTCCTTCGTTCGCTTCAACTTGCCGTGATCCCTGTCGTTACAAGCGTGGCCAAAAAATGCGCCGGATATCTGTCGTGAGTTACTGTGGCATTTTCCGTGTGTGTTGTGTTCGTGTGCTCCAAAATTTACGATGTCGCCAAACGTACGTGATCGTGCCCATTTAGGACAGGCTAGGTGATGCGTCAGTGGCTTCAGCAATAACAGATGCTACGTGCTGTGTTGAACTGTTATATCTACATTCTAAGCATACCATCTAGGTGACTCTGCGTAGTTGTTGTTTCTATTTGATCTAACCTCAGTTGCCTTGTTCATCTTTTTTGCAGGGTATTTTTATTTACGTGTGCACGCAGCATATTAGCACTAAATCAACCTTACACACTTACCTGTACATGCCATAACCCTCTTTGTAATCACGTGTGCATGTGCTACGTTACCCTGCAGTATTTCGTCAGCTACTGTGCATGCTATCAAAGATTGTTTGCATGTCGTTCTGAACCATTGCTAATAGCCTGAATTTCCTTTAGTATTACTAGCATACCTTTTTCTTTCTCACCTGCTGGCTTCGTGTCGCTTTTAAAAGGAATGAATGATTTAACGCTTATGTCGGACAAACTTGTAAAAAACAATACACGGGATATACCTGCTAAATTTCTCAATGGCACAAAGCACGTACACTGATCGCACAGGCTAAAAGTATGTCTGACGTGCTCCACACTCTCCGTCTGCCCCTCAACGCAGTCATGCTTGATTTTTACCCAACCGGCAAAACCACTTCTGCTCACTGGCGAGCCAGGGTCACTGTCATGCCCACTTCACAACATATGGTGAAAGCAGTCTGTTCTGATTTTTACCCAACAAACCAAACCACTTCCACTCACTGACTAGCCATGTAGAGTCACTGTTAATAATTAATCGTTACTAATAATTAAAAAAATCCAGATGTAACTGTAGCGATGGTGAAGGCGGTAGTGAAAGTCCGGAGTGGGCGACTTTGACGGCACTTGTGGGTTTCAGTGCATTTGGACTAAGAACGGCTCTCACGGGGTGGAAGCCCTAACATCCTTCTGCTCGCAAATCCATAAAATATTTCTCTGTCTCGTTGTTTAATGCAATGCAAAGTTGAGGCCATTGAAAAGCACCATCAGAGAAACATGAGAAAGCGTTGCTTTTGCCTCCGTGGAATGAGCCAAGGTGGACCCGCTAGGTATATCTGCATCTAAGCATACATTGGGTGCTACTGCGCAGCCGACTGGTACCCATTGGCAAACCTGCTTCCCACACAACAACACAAACACATGCCTGTTGCATGCAGCCTGTGCGCATTTTGTTTGTCTGCGTGGAATGGAATGGCTGTGTCAGCAGGAAATAATTCATGAAGCACTGCAGGGCAGTGCAACAGTCGCCAGAAAAAATTTCCATCGGCAGATTCGCATACTCGAATGGCAACTGGCAGGCTCCATGGTTCAACACAGTGGTAATTCCAGTGTGCCACCAATGCAGCAAGTCTCTCCATAGTATCAGGAGATTCGAATATAGGTTAACAAGGGCGGTGTGACAACTGTCGCCGTGCTGAAAAATGCCACAACAGGGCTGTATTGTGCGCAGATTTTTGTTGCCACTCCCATCCCACCTAGTTGTGCCAGCTTCCAAGTTTACCCCGTATCATTTCAAATTAACTGACGTTTGCTGGTGTTTGATTGATAGATGCAAGCACCAGTAAAGTGTGTCTGTCATCTTTAGCACTAAAATCATGTTCTCAATGGGAAACCGAGTTTAACGAGGTTGCAGACATGAAAGCTGGCAGTGCTCATGGAGGTCGTAGCAGAAAAGTTGCAGCATGGCGTCGTGCTGTTTTTGCTATGTTGATGTTATAAAGCGCATGGTATTTATATGGGTCGTACGTTTCAAACAAGGCACTAGCTGGAAGTCGTTGCTGTCCGTTCCCTTTGTTACACTTTGTAGTCATGCTCTTTGTTTGAAAAAATTATTCGAAACTAGCTAGTGTAATTACAATTATAGAACTAATTTTCTGTGAAGGAAATGCTGCCTTGTGCCGGCTAAAGGATATACACTGTTTTGGCTACACACATCATAAGACACGATAGCAATGCAACACTCTATAGAGCCCGTGCACAAGCTACTGCCTTGCATTGGTCTGACCCACAGAATTGACAGGAACAGCTCCCCAGGACTGGTCCCGAGCAAAGGTTCTGGCTCGCTCATGCCCCTCAACTTCACAGAAGTCAATGAAACCTTGTTACACAGGCTGCGGCTTAAAGTAGCATTGACCTGAAAGTATCTGCACACAATCGGACCCGAGGACAGCCCAGACTGCTTCTGTGTAAGGCTGTACAGAGACAATTGATCATTTGCATAGTTTTTGACCAAGGTATACATATAGTGGGTGAAAAGACCTTGAAGCAGCCTTACTACGCTTGAATGCTTACCCTCTGTCTGAACGAAAGATTTTTGGCACGTGGACTGACATGAAGAAGCAAGATCGAGCTGTCAAATCGCTGCTTGTCCTGTCAGGACTCTTGGGTCTATGTGGTGAAATTTCTCAAACTGCGAAACTTTTTTTTATGGTCGGTAAATAAGTTATGCGAATTATGCAGTGAGTAGTCTATTTCTGCGCCCCATACATGCTTTAAGTGTACAAAGTTCATTGGTTGATTTCACTGTCATTTCTCATACCCTCAGTATTCAGTACCTTCCTTGCCCCAGTGGGATTTAAGTAGCAGGTCCAAGTTCAGTTTCTCAGGCTGGCCTCTTCTCCTTTCAAAAATCTTTTACTATCTCTACCTCTCTCTTGCCAGCATGCCAGGTGCTTGTAACGGTTTACTAGGATTCGCAACAGTCACCATACGATAAAAATTTCTTATGACTACTTTCATTGCTGAAGTTCACTGCACTCAGTGTACTAGGGTGTTTGGTGCACAATAGTAATTATGACTGCAGACAGCCTACAGTTCTTAATGCCCACATCGAAATCCTGCCACGGACTCGTTCTTGCCTTCACTTCGATAAGGCTGTCACAAATGGTTGATCAGCCGAACATGCTGGAAGGAATGTTTTTCTACACTCTGAATTAATGTTTGATCATTGTGCATACATTAAATACATTAAAGCATTTTTGCTGGTTCTTCCTTTTTATCTGTTGACACCCAGTGCAACCAATGGGCTGGTAAAAGCTCTGGCTTGTCATATGTGTTTCCAGTTCATAATGGTGCATTCTGCTTGTTGCCAAAGCCAACTGCAGAAAAGTTCTTCAGCCATAATGCAGTGCTGGCGATGGTCTTTTGTGGGCTATAAAAGCAAAATGTACTGGTTGTTGGTCAAATAAAGTGAGCCAATTTTAAATGTTTCTTCCCAATGCCGGATGTGTTTTTTTGGAGGTTGTGTGTTTGCTTAGTCCTTTTGGGAACAGTTGAGCATGTATGGCTCATGTGTTGGCCGTGAGACTAATCAGCATTTGAAGGTTGGTTCATGGGGCAGGTACAACTTGTACAGCTGGTGAGCGAAGGGATATAACTATTACATTTCCGATTTTCTTGCAACATGTCCCTAGCATACAACAATTAGGATTTATAATTTAGCTGCAGTTCTTTTTTACGACAATACTGCTATTGTGCCCATTATAAAATGAATAACAATTACGACCAGCCGTCATGCGTTGCTGGCCGTAATGTGTGCGGCGTCATCAGACAACATCTTGTCATAGTTACTCCCGCCGTTTACCGCGCACGTGTGCACGCGTTTTGCGATGAGCGTGCGGCATCAACCTGGCTTGCCCGTGGTGCCCGGAAAAATACCAGGAAAACAGTCACGTACGTCTGCGAGGATGAGCACAAGACGCCTCGCAGACGCCCAGCTCGCGAAGCCGGCGCGTGCCAACGCATTTCACTTTAGGAGGAATGGGAAAGCCTGCGGACAAAGCAATCCGGGTCATCCAGTCATGCATGCGGAAGATGGATATGACGATAATTTTAGGCAGGGTGTCGAACCGGAACCGAACCGAACCGTAAACCGGAACTGAACCGATATTTTTGCCGGAACTGAACCCGAACCCGAACCGTTATTTTTTGAGCGCGCTGAACCCGAACCGGAACTGAACCGAAAAAAAAATAACGGTTACCGGTTCATGCCGAAATGGTTCGACCCTCTGTTGTTGATATTGCACAGTAAATGCAATTCAGGCCTTTTTTTCTTTCACGTACCATCAACTTCGTACTTGCTCGGGTACTTTCCCCTCCCGACAATTGAACACTATCACGCTCTATGTAACAACAGGGGAAATGAATTAGCACCATTGTAGCAATGGTCTGTTGCTGCTGGAGGCGCGAGCGTAGTGCAAGCTGACCAAACGAAATGTCATTCTCGGCAGCTTGCAGGGGATATAAAACGACTTTGCCCTTCCCTAGTTGCGACTTCATTGGAGCAATCAGGCTGCAGGAGTGCTCCACTGCGCAACAGCGAAAGCTCACACCCGATGTGTGCAAACTTTTTGCATTTCATAATTTGTTTAAAAGGTCCGACACCTGCAAATTATTAATACTTGACAAGTGTGACCGCAGGAGCTGCTCAGTGGCTAAGCCGTTTGCTAAGCCGTTTGCCCAACTCGCTACATTGCTTCTACTGCGACTCGTTCCGGAGGGGAGTACTGCTGTGGACGAATTAAAGAGCGTCTACCCAAAAAGTCCCATCTCATGCTCCGCGTGACAAATTTCCCTTTCATTTTGTAACCGCATTATCTGTTGTAAGATTCCGCAATGTAGAACGATGGTAGGGGTTCAGGCGGTACGATGACATACTGATTGTAATGCACACTTTCGGTATCGCAAAAGGAATTGCAGTGGTCAGAGCAATAATGCAGTGACTGAGCATTAACTAAAGCTTACTTTTAACAAAAGTGTGGCTAACACATTCGATAAGGTGACAGCTAACAAATTATTCAGGGTGACCAAATATTCTAATTCATTGGTAGTATTTATGTGCCTGTTGTAGGATTTTTCTGTTTTGTTACAAATATAAAAAAAAATGTGCGCTATTGGTATTAAGCGCTGGTATTTGAACGCGCCAGTACCCAGGACTAAATTTCAAGCTTCAAGGTTAGCGTGATGGGTGATTGCATAGCGACGATTGCGATTTCAACAAAAAAGGAAAGGACAGAAAATATATCCCACCGTCATATGTCTTGGCGGTGGCTTTATGAATAGTCGCTGGGATATGTGAGCGAGAAAGAAGGTGGTAAATCGTCGCCACTTCATTTGTTTTTCTAATATCTCGTGATTGTTTAAAGTTTGCTTTGCAATTGCGCCACTGCCCTTGGGGAACAGCAGAATTTTGAATTTTTGTTTGTTTTTTGACTTGACGGTCGTTTTAAACTAGTAAATGTTTTTTTCTAATTTCAGTGATAATTCAACTCGTCGAACCGGTTCGCGAACCGGTTCAAGCTCCCGAACCGGTTCGTGAACCGGTTCGGTACGTGATTTTGTCGAACCGGAACTGAACCGGAACGAAATTATTTCACCCGAACCCGAACCGTAACCGAACCGGTATTTTTTTCGGTTCGACACCCTGATTTTAGGGACCTTATATGACGATGACTACTACTGCCACAGTGAGAAGCGACGACGGAACACGTAAATAAACAAATTTCGCAATACGTGGTGGTGTGTCATTCAGTGCTACAGGATGATCTAAAAAAATCCTCCAGCTCGCCTTGCGTCACTTAGTGCAAGTTTCGCCAGTTTTAAAGACGAAGGTGTAACATCAAACGCGAAAACTGACCGTACATATACGTGGCGTCGGCGGGGCCACCGCTGTATGGACTGGTGTACTTGAACTCATTTCGCCAGAGCAGCAGCCAAATCCTCTCACTACGGCGCTAAACCGGCACCTTGGCAGAATGGAACCTTGCTGCCACGTGCTGCCAGCTGCAGGTGCACGTGGCAGCACGTATACGCGTAAACGGATGCGCACACATCTGCTGGGGAACTTCAGCGTGATGAGCATCCAGTCTGCTTGTCAGAAAACGAAGGCATGTATGCTTCTTTCTTTTTGGACAACAAACGTCACATGGTTGGCCGGTTCTTCATCACTTGCAGTGGTAGGCTGTTGGACAGCTGCTGCTATGACCAGAAGCAACATATGCGCACTACTTACATGACGTACGTTTGTATACAAATTATGTGCAACAACGCTTTTATCAATTTGGTGTTGACAGGAGCTGCGGGCACAGTTTATGTGGGAGACTATATTGGCGCTACATTTGCTGCCCTTACCAGCGTGTGGTACAGCGCTGTGCTCTCGCTGTTTATTAGTTACCAGCACAATTTTTACAACGGTGTGTGAAGTTGGTGAAATGAAGTACAGTGTATCTCCTGGATTGGTCGGTGCTTCCTGCTTCGGCGTGATTCTTTCCAGGCCATCACTAACAAGGGTGGCAAAGTTGTGCTTGTGCCAGAAGCCAAATTTTTTGACACTTTGTGATCAGTATACTTGTAGCACTGCAGTGTACCTTGTAACTTTGGAAGCTCGGAAAAGTTGGTACAACATGACCAAATATACAGAGTTGTAGGCACGACGAAAAGAGGCATATTAACACGCGTTTACTCCAAACATCTTTTTGCCACATCTAATATAATTCAGGCCTCTCTTGTCCCAGCTGTGCTGATTTCACTCCCCAAAATAAGGCACCTGCTGGTCTTTTTATGCACAGAAAGTATGGTGAGGTTTCAAAACATTTCAGGCTGCTGCGCCAAAACTATACGGACAAAAACGCTGGTGTTCAGCGGCGCGTACTACAGTGCACCAGAGTGGAAGATCAAGTGCACTGGGCACCAGTAATCTAGACCCAAGAGAACTCTTGTCAAATGAGGGCCTTCAAAGGTATTCCTTCGGCCTATTCTTCTCCCCACAAAAGCCACAGATTCTATGATCTAAATGGGAGCGCAAGCAGCCTTCGTACAACACTATTTAGACCTTTGCCGGCAGAGTCTTCAGCCAGTGCCCACGTTTGAGGACAGCATATCAAACCTGATGGCTTGATATGGGGCGCACACACACCTTCCAAAATAAAAAGAAAGAAAGAAGTGCGGTTACAAAAGCCGGCGAATTTAAACGTGCAACACAATCCTCTGAATCCTCCACTCGGAGTGGTTTTGCCTTGCCCGCAGGTACGCCGTAGATAATACAACACCGAACGACAGGCGATGTACCAAGGAGGAGAGTTATCAGCCTGCGCTTACGGCGCGTACAAAAAGCGCGTGCTTTTCATCGTAAACAATAGGTGTCTTCGATTTTGCTGAACTCGCTGCACTCATTCAGGTAGTGCAGCACTCGCCTCTTCGATTTTCGAGTGCAGCGCGCGGCGCCTGCACTTTTCTCTTCGATTTACCGACGGTGCAGAGAGTGCAGGATGAGTTCACGCTTTCCCTGCACCTCCCAGGGAGGAGGTGCAGAAGCAGACGACAAAAGTGCAGGACCGGTTCTGCAGTGGCGGCGCCTGCGCTGAACTGGCTGAACTCATCCTGAACTCATGCAGAAAGTGCAGGCCAAATCGAAAGAGCCGACCTAAACATGAGTGCCGGCACGGCCGCTTTGCACGGCTCTGGTACTAGTTTCGGCGATCAACAACGACGACCAAATCCAAGAAATAATAACAAAAAACAGGTGACGTCACTTCCGTGGGGCGCTCCAGCCAGCCCCGATCGGGCGAGGCTGGAACACCCCGGGGGAAAGGATCCCCGGGGTGCAGCAGCCTTTGCCGATGACAAAACCACGACCGGCTACAAAATATAGCCGGTCGTGGACAAAACAAAACCACGGCCGCTGGATGAGAGCGCACGCAATGCGCCTTTCATCCAGCGGCCGTGACAAAACACGTAACTGATGATGTGTACACTCAATACAAACACTAGAAAACTGCAGCCCTTCTTGGGCAGGCGGGGTGATTTCAATATTCTTTCATTACCAACAATGCTTCAATCGTGGGTAGCCACTCTGGTTTAGAGGGCTGAAGTTTCTGTATCTGCACAGTACTGTCGGATGAGTCTGGCATCTGGGTCGGAGTGGCCAGGTTCGTCGTGGCCGGCCTCATGTGTCCCATTTTGCTACAACATGCTTGACAGAGGATACCTTGCATATGCTGTCTGCTGAAGTGTGCACGAAATTCAAGTCCCGTCATTTACTCGGTTTACAGAGCTTCTCGGTCGAAAGACGACAGAAAAGAATTCTCGCATGAGCTTTCTCACGTGATTAGCTGCGAGCGCAAAAAATGAAAACGTCACGAATACGACACAAGAGCTTGAGCCAGCCATCCCTGTTCTGTGAGCCAGCGCGTGGGAGATGATGTCTTTTTTGTGCCCAAAGACGACAGCATGTGCTTAGTTGATTGGCTGTGGGCGCAGAAACGTCACGAATAACGACGCGCAAAGCCAATCATGTGAGGCAACGTGTAAGAGATAAGCCCCGCCTGAATATTTCTGTGCCCTCTGGCCTCGTGTTTTGGCCATTTTCGCGTTCAGGGTACTAGACATTCAAGGCCCTGGCATCCGCGCAAGCCTGCCTCCCGGCATACTAAGCCCTGTTCGCCCTCCTCGTAACTTCTGCCATCCGCAGTATCTTCCTGCTTTCCATCAGAACTGCAGTGAGAATGGAAGCATGTGGCGTCGCCGTGAAGGTTCCAGGGTCGAGAGCGTTTTGCGGTACGCTTGACGAACTACTCCAGCCCGGCTGGCCTCCTCCTGTGGTGGAAGCTGTCTGAAGTTCCTGATGCCCAACGCCAGGACAACTCCGGACGCAACCACGTCCGCGACGCCTTCATCGGCATGCGTTTTGAATAGCCAGGACAGGTACGCTTGACGAACTACTCCAGCCCGGCTGGCCTCCTCCTGTGGTGGAAGCTGTCTGAAGTTCCTGATGCCCAACCCCAGGACAACTCCGGACGCAACCACGTCCGCGACGCCTTCATCGGCATGCGTTTTGAATCGCCAGGACAGTGGCGGGAGGCTGGCGCTTCGAGCTGTAGTGACGGCGGCGGCAGCACCCACCGCTTGTTGCATCCGCGAGGTCCTGTGCCCACCGCCAGGACAACAAATGCGGGCGCAAACACGTCCACGACGCCTTCATCGGCATGCGGTTGGATCGCAAGGACAGCGGCGGGAGGCTGGCGCTTCGAGCTGTAGTGACGGCGGCGGCCGAATCCCAGAAGGCGACCGCTTGTTGCATCCGCGAGGTCCTGGGCCCAACGCCAGGACAACAAATACGGGCGCAACCACGTCCTCGACGCTTTCATCGGCATGCGGTTGGATCGCCAGGATAGGGGCGGGAAGCTGGCGCTTCGAGCTCTCGTGACGGCAGCGGCCGCACCCCACCGCTTGTTGCATCAGCGAGGTCCTGTGCTTAACGCCAGGACAACAAATGCGGGCGCAACCACGCCCACGACGCTTTCATCGGCATGCGGTTGGATCGCCAGGACAGCGGCGGGAGGCCGGCGCTTCGAGCTGTAGTGACGGCGGCGGCCGCACCCCAGAAGGCGACCGCTTGTTGCATCCGCGAGGTCCTGGGCACAACACCAGGACAACTTCTCCAGGCGCAACCCCGTGCACGACGCCTTCATCGGCATGGGCTTCGTTCGCCAGGACAGCGGCGGGATGGCTGGCGCTTCGAGCTCTAGTGACTGAAGTGCTCAGAGACTATGCTGTCGCACTGTTAAGCTTGACAAGCTGCACACTGAGTGTGGCCACACTGATGTCGTGCCATTGAATTGAGTGTACAGCGTCGCCAGACTCCAGAAGCTGATCGCGCGTTGCATCTGCAATGTGCAGCCAACACGGAGTAGCCTGTGTTGGCTGCTCCGTGCCATCAAGCAATGTTGAGATCTCACGTGGAGCTGACTCGTCTGCTGTGGCCGAAGAGAATTTGCTGCAGGTTGAAGTCGCCTTTGTTGGCCGAACGTCAGCAGAGCTGCTCAGTATGGTTGCTGCCAGAAAACCTCATCCTCCAGATCACAAAGAAAATGTTTTCAGGAGCCAAATTCAAAAGAGGGGCTACTTGCATTCACCAGGAGCCACCTCAGCAGCCTGGTGTTTGAGTCTGAGTCCGTCATCGAAGTGCCGGGTCGTCCTAACGAAGTAGGGCAATCAAAAAATTGTGGCCTTCTCATTCCTGCTCTACGCTCACAACCACGAGAGACTGAATGGAGGCAGCTGTGAACTGCTTCGTCGAAATGCGTGTGTGGCACGTTTTTTACCTAACAGGTCTAATTATAGTTTTCCTTGTTTTATAGATTATATAAACAGCCCTTTTATTGAATTTGTCATGGTCTTTGGCTTTTTGTGTACACAAGCTTATGCAGTTATCTAATCTACTCAATTACTTTGCCTGTAGGGGCTTCCCTGAGATATGTGGCGTCACTCTGGGCATTCCTCCACCAGTTTTTACCCTTTAATCCGTTGGCTGTTTTGCGGGTCACCTCCTGTCCCGGGCACTGGATTTTCGATCTACCTTGTTTAGCGATGCTTTTGCATCAAAAATTGAGAACCGATATTGGAGATCTCATTGCCCTGTGGGACCTGCCCTGAATTGCTTGCGATGTGTCCTTTGAACAGTTTAGCAAAAACAATGGGCCCACAAAAATGATTTTACATTTTTTTTACTTGCAAGACAAGTACCCGTACAATTGTTTTTACACAGATGCCCGGAAATTGGCTTCTGCTGTATCATGCACAGCTCATTCGCCGAGCTTTTAACAGCATAAAAACAATGAATATTAACACCAGTATTTTTATGGCGGAAGCCCATGAAATTTTATTTGCTGTAAATGACAAATCAAAGACTCTTTGAGCGTAGTCGCAGCACCGAAGGCAGGGACAGCGAGTAGAAACATGGTTCTAAGTATTCTCATCAAAGCGATAGTTGGCCTGTTCTGGAAACCTCCGAATAACAGTTTACTGGGTGCCTGGACAGAGTGGCATTCAGGGAAATGAAATCGCTAATACGTGTGCTGGTGAGGCCACACTCTCCAGTGATGCATACATATCACAGGTCCCATACCAGGACATCAAGCCACTTCTGCGAAGAAACTCCAGCAACACTCGCGTCAGGAATGGGGCAAACAAACGCTTTACAATGGACCTTTTTCCAGTACCGGTCCTCCTAGCGGCCGCCACTGCCAACTTAATATGGCAGTAAGGCACGCCCCCAAAAAAGTCTTGCTTTCCGAGGACTCGTGAACAAAATATCCTGATCCTGGAGTCCCTCCCGCACCCACCTCTTACTTGTACCTTTCACGTGAATGCCACGGTAGCAGGCGCACTTCCTGTAACTAATCTGCAGTGGTCTAAACGCGCTTGTTTCTTTACTTTTTTTCGTTTTCGTTACTCCCTCACTGGTAGCCATGTGCTCGCAGCGCGGTCAGCCTCAAACGTCTTTACCCCTTTCCCAGAAAACTTTTTTGTGTGCACGTATGAACCCACTATGAGCTGTCAAAAGAGAAAAAAATCAAAGCGTGCAACGCTAGACAGCGCCACTCACCAAGCAGAAAGGTGAGGGGTGCCCTTTTGTTTATTTTGCCGGAGGTGCCTGCCAAGAACGGCGGAGCAGCAGCCCGCACATGCGCGGACCGCTACTGGAAAAAGGTCCATTACATTTAATAAAACCACAGTTGGGTCAATATACTACAAAAAAACGAAAAACATTTATTGAAATAGCTACCGTACTTTCTGGTGTATAAGTCGTGTTTTTTTTCTGAAATTTTTGTTGGTGCGTCTTATCCACTGGTGCAACTTATGTATAGAATAAATCTGGTACGTGGCAGCCCCGTGTGTTCCGCACTCGAAAAGGTGCTTGTGTGCTGCATGATGTCAGCGCACGTTAAGAGACATAGCTCTATGGTGAAAATGAATGAATTATTTGTTAGCGCGTGGGAGGCAGAAGGCTTGGATGGCTTTGCCTAAATGCCGTCTGTAAGTACATGCTATCTGTGTGTATCAATAACCCATTTTTGAGAAGTTAGTTCTGTCTAGACTTTGGACGGTATATGCACGTGTCTACTAGCACTGAACGTATTGCACTTTCGCCGCACTTTCTACCAGACTGATCCTCTATGAGTTTACCTGATTAACAAGTGTGTTTTGTACACTGGTGTGTCTCATACACCAGGGCGACACGTCTTTTTTTTTTTTGTTGAAAAACTCATTTTGAGGGGGGTGCGACTTATAGACCGGAAAATACGGCATATGCAGACTGAGAGTAGGCCACACATATGGTACGCATTCATATGTAATAAACGGCACACTACCAAAAGCTTGCGGCAGATGTGGAGTACGGCCATCGGTCCTCCGCACCTTAATTAAATGAGCAGAATTCAAGGACGCTGGATGCCGACATTTTCCTGAGATTTACACATATACTACACCTCAACACCTATCACTATTTTTAGCAGATGAACCTGTTTTCCCCCAGGTCGCCTTTTAACTTACATTCATGATATTGGATTTTTAAAACTTGTTACCTACGAAGTGCAACTCCAGACTGGTATACGCCAGGAGATTCACATTTCTTGCTGACGCAAGGGACATGTTTTGGGCCCCTGGCACTCTTTACGCCCTGGCATCATTTTCACCTCTCATCACGACCATTAAGAACCTGTTACCTGTTGATTCATGTGAAGAATTTACAGTGCACACATACGAAGGACGAAGGAAGGACAGCACGCCACGAGTACCGACTTTCAACATCATTCAACAACACACTTCCTACCGAAGCACAACGAACTCTATTCACGCTACGTTTTCCATTCCCACATGCAGCAGCCAGAGGAACAAGTTTCCCGATGGACTTGAAACTGAAAGCGCGCGATTGCAGATTTGGTGCCCAAAGAGACAGCTTGATTCGCGACCAAATCACATGTGGAGTACATGACGAAAAAGCGTGTATGGACATACCAAAGTTCAAGGACCCAACTCTAGAGAAAGTTATCAAGGTGTGTCTTATGAAGCAACTAGTCGCTTTGTATACGCCATCTTTTCCTACTTTATAATAAACCCAGTTATAAGAACCCACAACGAAACAAGTACCAACTCGCTCAGTTTGTCATTCTTCTATTCCTTCTTTGTGCCTTCATTGACCCACTTGCACGGGGTCTGCAATTTGTTGGGAGCAGAAAACACAAGGTTGACATTCCCCTGGCGTCCAATCTTTGCCAGACGGTGGGAGAGGTTGTGAATGTAAGGGATGATCACAACCTTTCTGCTATCTTTTACGATTGGCTCCTTCTCAAGCCGTGCATTTGAGAACAAGTGACATTTTGACAAAAAAAAAAAAAAAAGCACTAGGAGGGACAAGGACACAGCAAGACGACGGTAGTGTGCTCGTCTTGCTGTGTCCTCGTCCCCCAAAGCACTTTTTTTCTTCGTTATGGATAACTAATTCGCTCAAGAAACCACCTTGGTTGGTTAAACCCTCCTCCCCCCTCTCACCACCATTATGGAACCGTAAGTAGGCACCTGCAAAGGAGTTGGCACCTGGATCTGCCCCTACTCGTGCACGTTTAACTGCAAGCGTAATGGGTACGTTGGCGGAGTTTGTGAACTAAAGTAGTCGCCGAACTCCTTTTCGGTGTTTTATAGGACGCCTTCGATTCACAGGTTGCCCTTGCGATTAGAAGAAGCAGCGAGCAACAAAATAATTTTTCAACCTGGGTGATATATCACTTTGGTATGGTTATGAAGTGTGGAATATTTCGTCATCATACGTATAATTTGCCTGGAATGAAACCAGATATCACCCAGGAAAGTCCAAGATAAAGTTTTTCATTTTTCAAAAAAGTCCAAGACAAAGTTTTTTTCTCTCTCGAGAGAGAAACTCGGATATTAATATCCTAAATTATGTAAGGTACATAAAAAATTTAAATAACTTACGCTTAGCCGCACCGTACTGCGCCGGAAAGAAGCTACCTAGACTTCGCAGTTGAAGGAAAGTTTACCCTGGTTAAGGTGGCTAGAATGGCACCTTACCCTGGTTCCCTGGTCCCCGATTCGTCCAGAAAGCTGCAAAGTTTTCTTTGTAGCCGTTTCATGTGGATGTTACTCCACTGACTCCACCTTCCGGAATGCTGCTGGCTTTACTCTAGAATAGCTTTTCCCAGTATGATACCATGATACCATAGAGTTAATACTACTCATGATACTCTCATATCTGGCTTACCGTTGTCAGATGGTGGAGGGTTTGGCACATGAGTGCCGCACCCCAGGGCTACAGAACCCAGCCAACCATCATCATCCAACTACGCCACTCATGGTAAGCCCCCCCCCGAAGGGGAGTATTTTTTTGTTCTGAGTGGCGGCCCTTACCCCTGGGCATAGGGGGGCGATGGTCTGCCGTCTCTTCATTTCTGTTCAAAAAGGGAAAAACCATTACTAACGCGATACTTACGGGAAGTCAATCTGCAAAAAAGGAGAAGCATTAGAATGTGACAGAAATTTTTCCCCCAGCCTCCTCGAAAATTACTGCCGGTGAACACCAAGTGGAGATGAAGCCCTGGGCCCCAAGCCGCCGCTGCTCTCTTTGCAGGTGAAACCAGACCTCTTTCCGAACTTTTGCAAGTACTTCATGGAGGCCTGGTCGCCGCTCAGAGTGAGTGACAGCGCAGCGGGCCAGCCATACTTGATATGAACATTCTACCAGGAGCAAGACGAACTGATTGATTGCTGCGCGCGGGAGTGGGTTTAGGAACCGCACTGTCTCGTATGGAATACCAGGAACATCAAATATTTCGGCTACTTTGCGTAAGAGCGCCTGTGGAATGGCTTTACGCTTTACCAAGCACCAAGCGTTCAAATTTTCTGCTCGCTGCACTACTGCCCTCTCTACGTGGCCAGTGCAGACAAAACAGAGGGACAGAGGCCTCTAACAATAAACGATGCAGGAAAAACAAAATATATTGGTTAATTTTGCAAATATTTTCTTCCGAAAACATAATGCAGTAATAAAACTTAGGTTTTGAGGATTCTTTTCATGGTCATCACCATCGTCACTACGCCAAGTTCTGCGATCATGGCTCGGAATCATGGAAGCTCGGAAGACAACTCTTTAGACGACAAATGTTACTTTTGAGGAAACATTGCATAACCAGTCGAAAGTGCAAATAGTGTAAACGAAATTAAAAGCACCGAACTCGGTTGGCCTACGCCAGCATCGGAGTCTGGCCTCGTGCGTCCGAGTTGTACACCCGCGAGAGCACGTGCGTTTGTGCGTTGAGACAGTCAGAGACAGTTGAGATAGTTAATTCCGTTCCAGAGCCCAGTCCACCATGGAAGACGAGCGTCGCGACCGGACTTTGTGGGTTGGTAATCTACATCCAAGAGTGACCGAGGACCTTCTCTACGAGCTGTTCCTGCAGGTATGTAGTAGTCCGATTCTCTGTTCATTACTTGTGCTAATTGTCCTCACTTTCGCGCCTGACAGGCAGGGCCGTTGGACGATGTGAAGATACCGAAGGACAACACCGGAAAAAACAAGAATTTTGCCTTCGTCACGTTTACTCATGCAGTGAGCGTCGGGTACACCCTGGCGCTCATGGAAGGCGTCAACCTGTACGGCCGAAAGCTGAATATACAGCCTAGGCCGAATGCTGCTGTGGACAATACGTATATAGATATGATGAATAACCACTATGCCTACATGAGGTCCTTGAGAGCGCAGGCTGGACATTACAGTGAAGCACAAGGCTCTACATACCGGCCCGAGGCAAACTTGACAGGCCGCCCCGATGAAGCACGGGCCTACGTGCCCCGGATGACGTGGCCTCCAAAGCCATCTGAGTGGCCTCCTAGACCGCCGCCAACGCCGTCTCAGGCGCCAATGTCGACGCGGGACCATCATTTTAACCATGGACGCAGCCGAGACTTTCCAGGCAACAGCTGTGACCGCAGTGGTGACCGCTTCGGGGCGTTCGACTACCACGGGAGGGACGCCCGCGGGTTCCGGGCTGGTAAAGACCAGCCTGGTATGCAGAGCCGGTACCGCGACGCTCCTGGGCTTGACAGGAGGTTCCAGGAACCGAGGAGCTACCGCGACTACGGTGCGCCCAGAGGGAGTCGGGAAGAAATGGGGCACAGGACGCAGGAGTACAGCGTGAGGAAAAGGCGCTACTAACAGCGTGAGTAAGCTATAACTCATAGCTGTGTGGTTAAGTGGGCATAACCACACGCGCAAGAGCGTGCCTTTTGTCGGTCTCGTCAAACGTAGCCCAGGCTGGGTTGTCCCAGCATTTTATTTTATTTTTATAATGCCTTTATCATTTACCCCTTTTCATTGCTTGTAAGGCACCATTGTTGTGCGTGACTGTCATTGAGCACAAATTAATCATGTTGCGTAATGGCAACTTGATAGCCCGCCAGTGTGGTTTGGTGGTCGTCGCTTTGCCTGCAGCTCTGCACAGTTCCCATTCTGAAACGTGGTTGTGCTAGCTGCTTTTCTGGTTAATGGGGAAAGCAGAACAAATTGCTATCTACCGGGAGGTTCCAAGCGAACACCTGCCCCCGAAACATCACCCACCCCCTAAAATCGATGGCTTTAGCGCCAATGAGGGAACAAAATAAACTTGAATCATTTGTTCATGTGTCGATGCGGTCACTTATTTGCCCTTTCTGCACCTGAGCTGAAAGTTCGCCCATCTCGGATTTTTTCTTGATATCTCCACAGTTTTTATTGGCAGTGCGGCCACTTCTTTTAGTTTTTTGCGCCTGACCTGAAAGATCGCCCATCCCGTATTTTTTGCTTAATATCCCGGTACTTTAGGTAGGCATTCTTTGAGAACTTTGCGGTATGTCCATAACATTAGGTGCGTAATAAAAAATTTTAACTCGGGCTAGGGAAAATTAATCTGAGCTTGGATCCTCCTTTGGTGGGTTGAATGTCGAAATATTTGAATGCTATTGTGGTTATCAGCATATAAAGCTGTTTGGACTGTGATTAACGCTCGGTCTTGCCGCCGACTTCCCAATGATGCAGTCTCGCATTTATTTTCTACATGCATGGTGATGAAGTCAATGGGAGTGGCGTTTGCCCTGCTATAAGCTCATGATGGTGACGATGTTTGTCTCTGCAGCCCATTCAGTCCAAGGGGTGTCATTGGAGTTCTGCACACTGTCAGGATACGACATATAACTGGCTCATTCTTGTTAACCTACTCTTCTGCTTGTTTCCCGTCCGTGTCAACATTTTCCATGGTCATTCAGACACCGGGGCACTTTAGCAGCTGAGGTCTTAAATGCACGGTTGCATCAGCAATGCAGATTCCAGACTGTCTCCAAAGCTGCCCCTTGTACACGGCAGATATTTCCACTTTCCACGCTTGTTGTGAAAGAGCATGCGTTAGAAATCCCCCCCCCCCCCCCCCCTCCCCAGAAAAAAAATATATATACCGTGAAATTTAGAGCGAACGCTCAACTAAACTACGGAAACATCAGCTGAGAGTGCTAAATGGGCTAACTTAGGGTCAGGTGCCAAAAACTACAAGGAAGTGGCTGCATTTGATGCCCAGATGTTAATTTCAAACGTTCAGTGCCTTATCTCTAATGTGTCACCTTCTGCTTCTCGAAGGTTCCACTTTTAGTTTTAACCCTTTTCTTACCTATGAAACTAGAGGGGTATCTTCTATTTTGTTTGAAATCGGGGCACCGGCAGTGTGTGTGGGTGGGCTATTGGTTTTCCCAGAGGAGTATCAGAGTATCATTTAAGAAAGCTTTGTGGGCTTTTAAAGGTGTCGAAGCTGACATGGTTCTGAAAGGTTTTCGCTATTTGGGGGTTTTTGTTAAAATAGTCTGTGAATTAAAAACAAATGTCTTAATGAATTAAAAACGGATGCCTTAACACAGGTTGTTTAATGGGCTGCAAGGAATACAATAGTGCTAAACATTGTTGAAAAAATGATCAGCTGCCATTGCTGAACACAAAATTTGAACTTCAGCAATACCTGGGGTCCACGTCTGGGGCATTCTTATTATGTACACAGTCCCAGGCCATCATGGCTCTTTGGGAATTTCGAGGTATAATACAGCTTGCATGTTCTTATAGTGCTCTTATAGGACTTGATTTTGGCACGCATTTAGCCCTATCATGTCCTCCTCTGTGATGTTGCCTTTTTTTTTTTTCATTGTTCAAACAAACGTTTTAACTAGATATAAAACGTAAAACCAAGAACACCTACTTGATGCGCCAAGCATTTGGCGTGTCAAGTAGGTCTTCTTGAATTGCTCAGTAAGTGTTGTAGAACCCTACTTGAACCACTCGGCCAGCATTTGTATTTACCGCCGTAGAGCGGGAAATTTGAATGCTGGCTGAGTGGTTCAAGTGGGGATGACAACGATTGTAACTTACAAAAATGCTCTTAAAAGTCGCATGTACAATTGTACACGCCGTTTCGCAAAGGGTTAACGAAAATGCAGCAATGTCCGGTGATGCAGAAATCTTTTGTCGGTGGGTAATTTAATTTTTATGTATGTATTTTCGGGCTTTGGTTGCACAAAATGAAAAGGGTTCTTCTTTAAAGTTCCGTACAGTGTGCATGTGCCCCTTTTCTCTCTCGACCCAGCTTGGTGCCAGAATGCGAGACTGCTGTTTCAATGTAGTTCCTGTGCTGGCCTAGCACATTAATGTAGCACAATGCAAATTCTGGTTCCTTGCAGACAAAGAAAACTGGCCGTGCCATCTGCAGTGCGGGTAAGTGTACCTAAAAGACTGGAATAATAATTTTAAGAGACCCTTGAAAGCATGGGGGGTTCAGGAAAAATCAGAAAAATCACTGCTGCTGGGGTCAGAAAAATCAGCAGCAGCAGTAGCTGCCGAAGTCCCAGGGACGGTAGCCAGCCTTTGTGAAGCATGGCCTGAAGTGGACGCCACTTCCGCCAAACTGGCAAGCTACCTTGGGGTCAAATTTCGCTCGCAATGAGGCCTCCACTCGCGAAATGTAAGCCAACGAAACTGAAAAAGGAGTTGCCATTGAATACACCAG
This sequence comes from Haemaphysalis longicornis, assembly GCF_048455015.1. Taxonomy (NCBI): domain Eukaryota; kingdom Metazoa; phylum Arthropoda; class Arachnida; order Ixodida; family Ixodidae; genus Haemaphysalis; species Haemaphysalis longicornis. Next base: position 13,459 of record NW_027526435.1, on the reverse strand, counting down.
AGGGCAATGGTTGTCTGCAAGGCGCTGTTTCCAAGTTTTCACAGGAGGTTTGAAGTCATTGGAACTCCGTGTCCGATGGCCTATGGCACTGTAACGAAAGAGTTGGAGGGCTTTGATGATTTTCTTCTCCTGCTGTGTTGTGAACCAGCAAAGCACACCGGTGTTTGTGTAGTAGGGGTGACATGAGCATCTTCAGCAATTGTTCATCTTCCACCACAGCCTGTACTGCCGCTCCGTGCTGTACAATCTTATGTTAATGCACCAGCCTAGCTGCCATAGCACCTGCCACATGGTGACAGGAACCCGTAAACCACCGCAGTTTGGCCCTTGACAAACTGCGTGTCGTGGTTCACTTTGGAGGCCTCGTCTTCACTCTGCCCATTTACTAAGTGCAAGTGTATGCAAGCTGGTTTGGAGTCACAAAAGTGACTGTGACGCCACATTTTGCAGCAACCGTTTTTGGACGGAGAGAGCTGGTGCACATAAAGAATGGGTGCTGGATGTGTCTGTTGTGTGTCTTCCTCACATCTGACCATGTGACTGACCGCCAGCTTTCACCTCCCTTGTCAGGGTCTTCATTATGGACACAACCACCACTTCAGAATGGCCAGCAAACTTCAAGCATTCAACTTGTCAGTGGACACTGTTCCCAACAAGATCCTGGCTTGACATAGCAAGTGCAGCTCTCAAGTATTTGTTTGCTGTACCTCCCTTGACAATTTTTGAGTGATTTAAAATATAGCTGAGGATCGATTTCTTTGAGTGAGGGCGGTGTTTGAAGCTTGTGGAGAGGGTCTCAAGTACTTTCTGAGATGCCAAATGAGGGTTGCTTGCAGTTTTTGAATCTGCATATTGTCTTAAATATATGATTTGCTGGCAATGGACCTCACTCAAAGAAAACAATCCTGAGGTATAATTCAGCTTACTCAAAAATTGTAAAAAGAGGTACAGCAAAGTACTTTGTGAGCTGCACTTGCTAAGTCATGCCAGCACCTGGGCGCTTGAAGTTTGCTGGCTATCCTGAAATGACAGTTGCATCCATAATGGAGACCCTAACATGCCCAGTGCCCATTCCGCATGTGCAGCAACTCTTGCACTGTCTGAAAAAGATTGCTGCAAAATGCAGCATCCCAGTCGTTTTAGATGCGACTGCATCTCATTCACTCGCCTTGTCCATGCATGCATGCATCCCTCCATCCATCCGGCGGCGTCGTTGTCCACGCCAGCTGCGCATGCGCTCTCCGCCGCTCTCACCGCAGCGTTATCTGCGGGTTAGCGCTCGCTCCTCGCAATGCCAGCTGTGCGTCGGCGCGCGCTAGCGCTCGGTTAACGCATGCGCATGCGCTGCTCTCTCTCATTCCCCTCACCGTTATGTGGCGGTATACAACGCGGTACCTGCGCCGCTCCGCTCCGTCGTTCCAGCGCCGGTGCTCCGATGTCCAACGCTGCTTTGAATGGATACTAACAAGCCTGCTATCGCGATGGTCGGCGCAACCGCAACAAGCACCGGCCAGCCCAATAACAGAACTGCTAGCACCACCGAGGGTGAGGCTGCAAAGCGACGTGCACGGGATGCGGGAACCCCGTAGTAGACGGAAATGCATCGTACGCGTTCATGGCACGTTTCACGTGATGGGAGAATCGACCCAACGGAAACGGCGAGGGAAACCCACGATGCATCGCATCTACACAGGGTTCCCGCGAGGGGAGGTGGGCGTAATTTTTTTGCTCCTCCAAACATGCCTGCAGGCATGGGCACCGCAGTAAATGGGCGAAATGAAGACGAGGCCTACAAGGTGAACCACGCCATGGATTTTGTTGAGGGCAAAATCGCGGTGGTTTACAGGATGCTGTCATCATGTCGCAGGTTCCATGTAGGCCAAACTGGACGGGGCATTAATATAAGATTGCGGGAGCACCAAGCGGCTATACAGACACTGCCAAAAGGTGGACCATTGCCTCTTTGCAGAACATTGCTGGAGATGCTCTTGTAGCCATTACAATGGAAAAACCTGTGTTTTGCTGGATCACAATGCAGAAGGAGAGGGAAACTTAGAGGGAGAGAGAGAGAGGGAGAGATAGCCTTTATTGCAGCAGGAAGGCGCTAGGTCAAGTGGGGGAAGCGGGAATAGGAGGTTGGGTGCTTGTAGCTTGGGACATCTTGAAAATGGACAGTTCAAATTGAAGCTGGTTGGCTCCTTACAAAGGCAGAAGAGGCTGCGTGGGGTGAGGAGAGCAGGCTCACAACCCTATAAACTGCTCGCACTAGACCGCTTTCTAGAGAGTAGTGCACAATTAAAGTCAGCGTGGAGGGTTCCAGTGTACGAGGAGGAAGCATTTGGAGGAGGATTCAAGGTTCTGTAACGCGTAAATTTCGGACAGTGCCAAATTAGGTGCTGGAGATTGGCGGGTGTGAGGGAGGCGCCGAAGGGCATCGAGGCAGCAGAGATGGGGTGTACCATTTATGGAATGTCTCTAGGGCTAAGGTAGCATAGTCCCTTTCAGTTAAAAAGAAGTGGATTCCTACATTAGCACACCATTGCTGGCGTCCTCAGACAGAACAATGCTTTCTGCACTGTAGGTTGGCACAGTATGTGCGATTATGTGCACAATGGTAACTTGTTTATAGTGCGCACACATGAGCGCGTGATGTAGGAATACATGTTTGCATGTCTGATGTTGACATTCTAGCGTCATCCTGTGCCTGTTCCTCTTATCCTTGTTGGTTATGCTAATAGTCATGTCTTATGCTCGATACCAACTAGCCCAATTTTCCACCTTATCCGCCATAAGGGAGAATGGCCAAATGGTTCCGAGTACCTGTTGCCTTTTCAAGCAGTGGAATGCAAGTCTAAATGAGTTGGTAATCTCTCGTAACAAAACCTGGTGTGTGTTGCTTTCAAAGTGAATATGAAGTGAATCACGATTTGTGAATCAAAGGAATACGTAGTGATTTCAAGAAAGCTGAAATTTATAATACCTCAAGCGTCCTTCAGTAACTAACCTGTAGAAAAAATAAAAGGCTGATGTGAGAGGGTTTGCAAAATTTTTCAGTGGCATGAAATGAACATACTGAAGCTATCTTGCTGCTTTTGGCTTTATTGATATATTTTATGTGGCGGCAAATTTAATCACATATGGTGTCCTCAACCACTAGGGCTTCTTGTATTTGTATAATTATGGTGTAATTACATATTCTGACAGCCTATATGGTGAATGCAGTTTTCTTTTAAATATGTAAATGCAAATGGCAGTACAATGGACTTTTATGTTGTATCTGAGATGAACTTTAGCTGTATGGGTCAATACAAGACATGAAAAAGTAGCCTAATTTATGAATTCTCTCAGGTATGACCTGATACCCACCACGGTGTTTCAGTGGTTAAGTAGAGCTTCCACCTGCCCGGTTTTGGACCGGCCCGACCGGTTTTTTAACAACAGACCGGTTGCCGGTCCATACTTGAAACCGCCGATTTTTTGGCCCTCGTGCCGTGAATAAGCCCATTTTGGCATTTTATAAGCGTGAATATGTGACTAAGGCGACAAATATGTGTCGACAAGCTGCGCAAAGACACGCGAGCAGAGAAAATACGCGGGCGAGCGCGCTGCCTAAGATAGAGGGGTACCTAAGGGAGGAACAAAACGGCGAAATGCTGCCGCCGCGGTCAGCAATTGCAATTACTTTGCAGTGAAGCACATACAGAGCAATAACCAAGCTCTCAATCACTTCCAGTACAAACGTTATGTTGATTTCTCTGTAAGAAAACGCTACAGTAAATGGCAGTGCATGTCAAAAACATGACTTTTTTTTTTTTTTTTTCCAACACAAATTAGACAATACATACTTGCTCGATGGGTGTCGTCATTAGTCTTGTGAGTGCAGACAGCAAGTTTCTTGTGAGCAAAGCTGACCAGCAATTCAGAAACACCATCCACACTTTCTGGCTCTGTGTTTCATTTGTTTAGTTTTGGAGCTCCTTGATGTTTATTCTCTCTCTCGTACTCGGCACAAGGTAACTTGGGTACCCTTCAATAATGGTTGGCACAACACCAGGTAGAAGTTTCCTGATTCGGCACTCGGGAATATAGTCACTGGAGATGAGATGCTGGCTGCAAACGACGGTGACGCCAATTTGTCGTTAAGAATCGAATTTAGTCTTCAAATGTTCCTCAGCCACTTAATGACCAGTTCTATCCCACTTGGGAATTGATGAAAGGAAATGTCTTGCACCCTATTTGACTGTGCGTACAGTGCGCTGCTGCATTGATCGGCCTCCGGCAACAGGTTCACATCTTCGCAGTGCAAAACACGTCCCTCAGAATACAGCAGCAATGAGTAAATATGTACACAGGTAGACCAGTCACAACATATCTGGCTAGCAGCGTCCCTACTGTGCGAATGGTGCACTACCCAAGGAACACACGACGCAACAAAACTATCATCAGAACAGCAGCAGCAAGATGCAGCTAAAGCCCCTAGAACTCCAGTGGGTGACTGCGCCCTCATGTGGAGAACAGTCAGGTTACCCATAGAGAAGCGTTCCCACTCTGTTCGAATAGATAGCAAAGGCCATATGAAGGAACGACCGCATGCCCCTCTAGTCTCGCCGTGGTTAAATGAACTATGAGGACACGCACACACTTGAAAAAAAAAAAAAACAATAAATGTGGACGAAAACTGCACACAGAGTAATTATTAATGCATCAGGAGAAAGAGAGAATTCCAACAGGAAACAGAGCCCACACTCTACACTGCTCTCGTCTGCCGCCTAGTACTTCTTTTACTCTAATTGCTGGCTCGCCTTGCAGCACCTGTGGCACAACCCTGTGGAATACAAGAACCAATGTCATACAGTTATTGAATTAAAAAAAAAAGTCCTCTGAACGAAAACACTACAGAAATTCTGAAAACTGTATACTAATGCGTAAGCATTCTTACTCTGTTTCTTTATTTCACCAACCTTGAGTTTCTTCAGTGGCGTTGAAGGAACACATCAACACAGACAGTATCTTTTCATTTCTTTTTTTGGGTGATGGACTTTGTGAGTTCATTTCCAGTTTCTCTTTTTCAGTTAATGGCATTTAGGGCACTAGATTTAATGCAACTTTGTAATTGGGTTAGTCCCTTTTCAGTTTTTTTTTTTTTTTTTGTCCCCCCTTTTTTCTTTAAACATGTGAGGGCGCTAGTTACGGTAGATCTTTGCAGGTTTTGTTGAATAATTTTGTTTTTAAATGAATATTTTAGGGATGGGCGAATATTCGGTATTGTTGAATATGCGATCGAATTGCTCTCTATTTGTTATTTGGTGCTCCCGAATAGGCAGCCAAAGCCAAGCTTTTCGGTCAAGCCTTCCGAGATGTCATCCCTTGAGATGTCATGCCAGGCTTGTCGCGAAACCCCGCCAACGTGGACATTTCTATCAGAGCCAAGTTGTTGCCTTGCCTAGAGGTTCGACGAGCTCTCGGCCGCCATCGCACTTTCCGTTCAAAGGCGGCACTGAAATGACACCGCTGCCAACATAGCGGCACCAAGCCAGTGCACTTTACTTAAAAATGGCGGCCTGTAACTTGTGCTGTGGTTGGCCAGGCCACAGATACTTTTGGCTACAATACTCTCTCTCTCTCTCTCTCTCTCTCTCTCTCTCTCTCTCTCTCTCTCTCTCTCTCTCTCTCTCTCTCTCTCTCTCTCTCTCTCTCTCTCTCTCTCTCTCTCTCTCTCTCTCTCTCTCTCTCTCTCTCTCTCTCTCTTTTTAGCGGGGCTTATAGGTGGCGTTAAATAATCTGGAGCCGACTGTGTGTCACTTTTATATTTTGGTGGCTACTAATTGCACTTGAATATAAATCTCCTAATCTAAGTAGACCCATAACTTTAATATTTACATTTTTTTTTCTTTTAGTTTGTGCTAGAGTTTATTCAATTAGAATATAGTAAATACGGCAGCTCACTGCGTGAGCTGTGACAAACAAGTGACAAACTACTTTGGGCGCCCCTGTGCTCCCACGGTCTGAAAACCCTCTGGAGTGGTGGGCGAACTATGGCATCCGGCTTTACCCTGCGCTGGCCAGGCTGGCCCGGAAGTACCTTTCCATTCCTTCCACGCAGGCGAGGAGTGAGAGGACGTTCTTGACAACAGGAAATGTTGTCAGCAGCCGGTGGGAGCTGCTTCTCCCAGAGCATGTGGAGCAACTAGTATTTCTTCCCGAAAACTTGTGAATACAGTAAAGGAAAGCTGTCAATTTAATTTCTGAGTGAATACTCAACTGCTAATAAGCTTCACAAAATGATGTGCCTACGTGGGTTCTAACTCGTAGGCGGGTCGCAATTTGCTCATTTTTCAGTGTAATCTGTAAAGGTGTACTGTTCGAACTATTCGATTCGAAATTATGCGACGAAATTACTATTCGCTTCGAACTTCAAATTCACCATTCGCCCATCCCTGGTATATTTTTTTGTGGCCTGCTACGGACGATGGTTTTCAGATTTGACTGTCAGTAACCAAATTGGGCGACTTCGTTTTGTTTACGTTTACACTTTTCTAATGATTAAGTGCTTGAACTTTTACAATTGTACATTTTTGTGCTGATACAAAAGCATTACACTGGTCATGTTGAAGGAGTACTGACACCAATTTTCGGCGTTAATATTATTGCACAGTTCACTTCCTTTACTCAACAGAATACCCTGGCTGAAATATGAGCGGCCTGTGATGCGAAGAACATACTTTAATTGGATCTCATTTATTGCACCGACAGAGCAGCGCACGGAGCAGCACTCAGCAAATGGACATCAGCGTGACATCATCCCGTGAAAGCCAAAAGAAGTGACGCGACAGCTCTCGTCAAAAACTCATGACGTGGCTCCACATGCGCGGCCCCGCGAGCGCCGAGCGGGCGCTGGCACATTCACAAACGGGTGCATGTAGCCAAAGCTAGAGGCATAACCGCTGCCCAGAAAGGCACTGTTGGCAAAATAAATTTCCACACACGGAAAAGGAAGCGATAATATAGCCCGGAATCGCAATAGAAGTCGCCATCAGGACTTTTATTGAAAGCGGTCATCGAATTTCTGCCGCAATGGTAGGCCTAGCACCTTCAGGCAGATCGGCCGTTCAGCTCCGGCGGCGGCGCGGTCGAAACACCGCCCCTACTGGCCTCCCCAGTGTTTTGACGTCCGCACAAAGCGGTGAGGTCATGCCGGGATTCTGTCATATGCGCCTTTCGGGATGAAAGTGCGGGAATTTGAAACACGATTTTCAGGCCGTTCAATGCAATTAATTATCGTGCGCTGAAGTATTTAAAGTGCTGTTTCGGGTTCGCGAGACCATTAAGCATCGATAAAAGCAATAAAAGTGGAACATGGAATTTTCATGTCAGTACTCCTTTAAGGTACTGGGCAATGAATGCATATGCGTTGACACCCCTGTGCCTACATTTCAGTTCCCTTCTGGGCCACTTTTATTATAACCGCGCAGTTACGCATGGGTTATGAAGTGCAACACAGTCCTGAGCTACAAATTCCACCTGGGGTTGCATAACATGCTCCGAAATCTGGTGCATTCTGGTGGTGTTGTATTTTTCCTTCGCCTGAAATGCGAGATCATTCCAGTGCAACTTTTTACAATCTGTGTGGCGAGTCTAACACCATCTCTGTGCTCCTCTTTCAGGTGGAGGTGCCGCTAGCAAGCAGTTGTGCCATGGGTGCAACTGCATCTTCATGTTGCCATCCCTCTTGGGCATTCATTTTTTAATCTATGGAATAGATTTTGAAGATCTCAGTTTTCAACCTTGGGGAGAGGGGAGGGGGAGCTAGGAGCTCAAAGTAGTTGTTGCTCATCTTATTTAATTTCTTGTTTTTCACTGAAGCTATTTTTACATCTCCCATTTATTTTTGTAAATTTACATGAAAGGCTCATATAAAAACTGACTCAGGTATTGTGGGAAAGTTATGGCAACACTGTTTGTCAGACAGCATGGTTTGAACTTTTTTTTTTTTTTGGTTGGGGGCCGAAGCAAGGTTCAGGACTGCAAGTTCAGGGTTCACAATAAAGAGAGGTTGGTGTGTTCTGTTTGCAGAGTCTGTCTATTGTGTGCATTCGCTTTCTGGTCAGTTTTAAGTGCTCTTCAGGGTCAACTACAATATCGGTTGTAGCAATCGCAATGTGCAAACATGGCATTGTCAACTTCTCCCCATGTTAAACAACTTGTTGTAGGGCAATTATCCAACCAGTATGTTTCAACTGTGGTAGAAAGGCATGAAATCGAGACGCACGAAAAAAAAATTTATGCATTAAATCCTTCCAAAACGTTCAAAGTACAACATTTTTCTTTTGATACAGAAATACTGTAACTTGGTTTGCCAACGAGTACATATAGGTTGTATTCACTGGCGTGGCGTGCATGCCGGCAGTCGTGTGTGCGCCGCCATGCCGGAGCCTGCGTGCCCCGCTGCTAGGGCGGCGACGTATGCCTGGGCGGTGCGCAGCGTTTGTGCAGGTAGCATCAGGAGCAGTAATATTGTGTCCCACCGAGCTCAAAAACATTGCCTCAACGTCGAGTACTGTTTCGCGCAGCGTCCTACAGCCTACCTGTCGAAGGCACGGGTGAAATCGTCGCCACAGATCAGCTGATTGCCAGCCGCCGTTTTTTGGTATTGGCAACAGATCGCTCAGCTCTCTGCAAGCGCCTTCCCCTTCGGCCGCTCGGCCACTTGCTGATAGATGTCGTTAGTCTCTCAGCCGACAATGCTCCCACCGCTATGCTACTGTCGTATCTCAGTCAGCAGGTGCGTCATCGCTCACAATGGCTTCAGAAGCATTATTTGGCTTTTGTACTGAATTACTCTGCCTATGGGGCAAGGTGTGGTTGCACCTGTGTCACTGCGCTCACAGGCATCTGCAGCTCCATTTTCTGGTGGTGATATGCGGGTAAGTAGGGCATCACCAGACAATGTCACTGTGATTATTCACATCTGTTGGCACCTTGGGCCAAGAATCGGGTGGTAGCGGCTCAGACGACGTGCGCTTCACCCTCCCTCTTTCCCTGCGAGATGCGATTGCATGCGCACACACGGCAAGCACTGTCATGGCGGTTTTCAGTGTTGCCAAGAGAAGAAATCGTCATAAGCTCTGTCATTTCTAAGGACTGGTTGGTAGTGTGTACTTCAATCGTTCCCTGTCTACTTTCATCATCTATGTCAGCTTAGTGCCAGCAGTATTTCAAGTTAAAAACCAACTGGTCCCCTTTTAAGCTTTGGTTTTCTACATGCTGCCACAGCACCCAGTTGTGAAAGTCGGGTCATCAGTGCAATCGGATATGCCGATGGCTTGCGGGGAAATTTAGAATACCTTTCTGGTAGGAGTATTCAGGTGGCAGCGCTGCATGGAAACGCTCAGCTGTGGTGTGGCTACCTGGGCTCACTTGTCACACTTTGTGATGGGCTTTTTAAAAAGAAAGAAAACGGGGCAAAAGAAATGCCAGCATTATTTATTTTTGGACAAACGAGCCATCAGTGTCCAAACAAAACATGAGGTGTGATATTAGGTGTGATAGAAGACAAAAAACAGGATAAAGAGTGGACAGGACAAATGTTTGCAACTGTTAGCCAGTCTTCATGTGGGTACACTTGCCCCTGCGTCTTCACTTGTGGTATCTTGAGCAGGCCCTTCCAGTGTGGCCTCCTACGAGTGAGCAATGTGTTACAGCCATTTAGTGTTCAATGGTCACCGGCATGCAAAGGTGTCTGGGCTATCTGGTGAGAAATCTGTACCAATGGGCAACTTCTACTCCTTATGGTAGCTTATGACACGAAGGAATGACCAGGGGGATGAAAGTGAAGATGTAGATATTGCACGTACCTGCTTCAGGACTGGCTGATAGTTATGTGAGCATTTTTCTGCTCTTCTGCTTGTTCTTATTTTGTCCTTTACTCCTTGGAAACACGCCAGAGGAACTTTTTCCACCACTAAGGGTGCCACTCATTGGCTTTGTTCATTTCTGCTGCTTTGTCCTGGCCTTTTTCTGTGAAAACTTCCTTAACGCTTGAAATAATGCACCAAATAGCCCACTCCAAGGTTCTTGTGAAGCTCGTTTTGGGAATATTTATCAGATTTTGACCTCCTTGCGGAGCTTTTATGCCCACAAAAAAGGCAGTACTGTGCTGGCAGGCAGGGAATGGAAGGGGAGAGAGTGGCAAAGATCTTCATTCAAAACCAGAGTGGTTTGCCGGTAGATGTGCTAATGCCTTTAGGGTATTTTGTTCAAGAAGGGCGTTACGAGAAATTAAGTTGCCCTGGGAACTCGAAGCAGGCCAGAAAATAAGAGAGCAAATAAGAAGGGTAGCCATTGACAAGCCTACCTAACTCTTGTGAGTTAAGGTAGGGGTTGTAAAAGGAAAAAAAAATCGTTCAAAATTCGTGAGTTGAATTTAAACTTTATGGGAGGGGGTGGGGGGGGGGGGGGGTATAAAAGCCATTAAAAATAAAAGCAAGAGGTTCAAAACTTCGTAAGGCCAATTGACAATTTTTTAGTGCTATTAAATCTGGGTCAAGACAACGTAGTGTTTGCACGAAATGGGATCATGGTTGTTGATAAGCCAAACACTAAAATACAAAGCTTTGTGTTGTCTGGCTAGCTCTACGTATTAACAGTTGTTGCAGTAGTGTTAGTGTTGGCCAGTTAGAAATTGTTTTTGTAGGTACTAGTGTTTGGATGGTACGCCACTGCAGCATTGCTCGGCTTACAGCAATACGGCTAACCACTGCTGCGGTTACAATACTTCGGCCCTAGCTGCAAAACGAAAGATGATGCGCTTTGACCTGAGAGAGGGAAAAAGAAAGGTGTGTTGAAATTCATAGGAAAGTTCTGAAAGGTGGTGGTCAGCACATGCATCCAGTCCTTAGATTAGGTGGCCACTGTGCTACACGCATCAAACCTAGAAACTTGCTGAAAAATATTGCAATGGTCAAGTAATCTTCATGTGCTTGTGTGAAACAACTTAGAAAATTGCTGAAAAAGTTTGCAATGGTTGACTATTCTTCGTGTGCTTTAACCATACAAGCACACAAAGAACGTCACTATTGGCCAGCCTCCTTCTAGTTGCAGCAATTAAAGCGTTTGATAGTAGCTTAGTAGACAATCCCAACAGCTGCACAACAGACTAGGAGGGATATTCTGCAGCGAGGGAAGTCCAGAGTTCTGTTTCATGCTGGTAATCACTATAGCTTTCATAGTGCTTCCAGGCGTTAAGAGAAGCACTGTATGTAGGCTCTGCTGCAGGGGTAATGAGCACGCCAATATAAGTCCCATCAAAGGCTGCATTTTATAATTGGCAGGGAAACCAATGCAAAAGTTGCAGCAAACGGAGTCTAGCGGGGGTAAAAAGCTGCAGCAATCCAGCCAAACAAGCTTGGACGCTTAGTGCACGTTTTGAGCCGTTCGTCTAAGTGGGAGATTTATTTCTGATGAGTTAGCTTTAGACCACGGAGTGGGAACAAGGCAGGAGGGGAAACGGCGCCTCCTTGGGCGGCCAGATAATGTCACTAGCGCTTGGCCTAGGTTAAGCTAGCGGCATCTATCACGGGAGAAGAAACTGCGTGGCTGCTGCGATCGGCATTGCACTGCGCAGCACGCTGCCATCATTTCGTCCATCAGGGGCCGCTGCGCTCTCCTTCGCCGTTGCAGCTACGAAGCTTTGTAGTCCACGTTTGCTTTCGTTGTGGCATTATCTGGTCACTCGCCCGCGCTTTCCGCAATGGGCATATTCTTGCTCCGTGCTGTAAACGAACTCTGAAATGAGTGCAATTATCTTGCCAGATTAAAGCATGGAATATATACCGTGTACTGCATTCTTTAAGCATTTTTACTTAGAAAAGTGCGTTGCAAAGTGCAGCTTCCTCGCATCATTCTCCCTGCCGGTTGCTGATGTCAGCTATGACAATAAATTAATAATAATGTAAAACTGCACAATGCGGTCACAACTGATCATTTGACAAAAACCGCGTCATGCCTCTTCTACAAATAATCTCAGACCTACATGGGATAGGCTTAACTGACTGAGTAGGTGGCTAAGGCGTTGCGCTGCTGAGCACGAGGTCGCGGGTTCGATTCCCGGCCGCGGCAGCCGCTTTCTGATGGAGGCGAAAAGCAAAAACGCCCGTGTGTACGAGATTTCGGCGCACGTTAAAGATCCCCAGGTGGTCAAAATTAATCCGGAGCCCTCCACTACGGCGCGCCTCATCGCCTGCGTTGCGTCGGCGCGTTAAACCCTACAATCAATCAATCAATCAAACTGACTGAGTAGCTTTCCACGAGACTGGCAGCCAGCAACCAAAAGGACATTAATTGGAAGTAACTCTTTGTTTCTCAGCGTCCCACAAAAAAAAAAAAATTGTGGGAATGTAGTCAATACAGCAGATATTTTGCTTTAACCTGTACTTATATGTGCATGCTGCTGAGCCAAAGGACGCGAGTTCGATTCCCGACCGCGGCGCCGGCTGCTTTTCTGATGGAGGCGAAAAGCGAAAACGCCCGTGTGTTCGCGATTTCGACGCACGTATCCCAGGTGGTTGGAATTAATCTGGAGCCCTCCACTACGGCGCGCCTTATCGCCTGTGTGGCGTCGGCGCGTTAAGCCTTATAATGTGAACGCAGGTTGGTCGGACTGGCGCTCTCTCTCTCTCGCCCCTTCCGCTCAAAAATAGCCTCTGATCAGAAGTTGGGTTGTTGAAAAACCGCGCGTCGCATCAGCCAATGACAGCAGTGTGGGTCAGGTGACCGCCCGGGGCAAAAGGGTATGGCCATCGCCTATGGCCGGTATGGCCCATTCGTATTTCTTTAAATATTTGGTGCAGCTTTGGAAGGTCTCGTCAGCGTGAATCGAGCCCGAACGTACACACATAAAGTCGCGTTAATTTGGGAGGTTTGCATGCACTAATAGCTAGAGAAAAAAAAAGGGGGGGGGGGGGGGGGGGGGGGGGGCGTTGTTGCCGTGAGACGGCGGGGGAGCGCGCGTCTCACGCTCGCAGCAGACGCCTCGGAATGCGTTCGGTAACAAAACTGCTAAAAGCGCCCAATACGACTGTTCGAAGCGTTTTTAATTTGTTTTAGTTGGCGTAATTCTCAAACACGCGGCCGGGTGTATGATAATCCAATGCCAGCTCGTCTCGATGGGCGCGTATAATTTTTTGGCGCTACCTCATGAACAAAGTGCGCATTCGTCGCCGCAATTTGCTAACCGCTAGAGCTGGTTGTCTGCTATGCGGTCGAGCAGAGTCCTTTATTTTGTTGTGTTTCGTTTGTATTGCGTCGCACGTACGCGTTTGTACCGTTTTGAGTTTTTTTTTTTTTTTTTAATTTTCGCTACAGTCGTTGCTGATGTGCGCGCCTTCGAATCTTTGTGAAGTGATATGGCTGTTTTCTGCGGCGTAGAGGCAGCTTCAGCTGCGTTTCAATGTCATCCGAG
>NW_027526434.1:1352500-1424308 GCF_048455015.1 Haemaphysalis longicornis | reverse complement strand
ACGTGGAAAGCTTTACGCAGAATGGGCTCGTTTTTTTTGTGTGAAATAGGCAAGGGCACAAACGAATAGAAATTTTGTTGGGAGCAATAGATTCAAAGCACGCTGTTAGAGCATTCACAATGTTTGCGCACTGGCGTCCCGTATTCACCCTCCTGCTCCACTCTGTGAGCTGATGTTTCCTCATTAAAATCGCGCCATAGCTTAAAAACCATGGTATTCACCATGTGCCCCCGCCGTGTGTTTTAAGAAAACTCATAGAGAGCTTTTTGACGACAGTTGGACAGAGAATATAAGTCGACATGCCGCCCTAATCTCAGGCTGGTTCACGCAAAAGAGGCGAGAACCTATCAGAAAAAAAAGGCATTTGGGCATACCAAGTTTAGGCTTAACTAACGTAACTTCGACTAGAGACGTACCAAAGGCGAAGGAGAATGGAAAACGTTCTATTTATCCCCCAGGGCAATTCCTCGATTATTGGGCTTTACGCGCCGAAGGACCGCACGTAGTGGAGGGCTCCGAACTAATTTTGACTACCCGGGGATCTTCAACGTGCGCCGAAATCTCGACACAAGGGTGTTTTCGCTTTTTGCCTGCATCAGAGAAGACCATTTCTTTCTCGCCATCAATGATATATGCAAATGCGCACAAGCAGTGGGGAAGCTGAAGCGATGTGAAGCCCCGTAGGGACGCTAATAAATCACCGCGGGGGTCACGGCTTCCAGGATTAGTATGCACGCCTGTCTGTTCAATAAGAAACCATTCCCTAAGGGCGTGCTGGAAGCAAAAAAAAACAAGAAATAAATCAAACAGTAATATGGTTGGAACACAGACAAGGATGCGCATCCGTAAGAAAAAGAGAAAGCCGGCGAGAACTTGCCAGTGGTACCTCTCCAGCCATCGAAGGGGAAAAAAAAAAACTGCGCGAGGGTGTCAAGTGATGGCAAGAAAAATTACAGTAATAACCTCGTTTAGGCATTGGTTTCGTAAAAAGAGATTGCGGATTAAAGCACGAATGCTTCAAAACATTACGCATAAGCACGCACAATTAGAAGAGAGTGTGTCCCGTTTGAAATACCAGAAGTGTGTATAAGTATTCGGGATTATGACCTTTTGTTGATATTCAATGTCAGGGGACACGTTAGCGTATTCATGAATTTTCTGAACGCAGGTGTCTCTGACCATGTCCCAGTAGAAGTGCTTTTAAAAAGCCTAGATTTCGCCAACAACAAGCTTTTACGTCAAATGCTGGCAGTGCAAGACGGCATGGCAGAAAACTTCGTTGAACTAGATGTTACGAAACTGCAGGCTACGACATTTAATCCTAACTATTCCCGAAAAGTCTGCAGTACCGTAAATTACTTCCCAGTATGTAGTCATGGAAGTAGTGCCATTGTCTAAAATGCTGGGCATAAATACACGTATTGTATCATTCGAAGCACAGGATTTTCAAGCCTTGTAACTACGAAAAGGGAAAGAAACAATAACAGAAGTGAATGCGCCAAAAAATCAACCTTTGTTGGTGTTTAACGATGCCTCTGCGCCAACTACAAAATACTCACCGTTGTACTCCTTCCAGTTTGATTAAACTGATATCATGCTATGTACACATACTTGATTTTGTTGCTTTTATCGGTTGCGATAATGGTAGTATGAGGGTACACCTCAGAAATAACCTTACAGTGGGACTTCCGTGTCGTCGGCCTAAAGATTGGTATCAATTTTACTCAATTTTAGCCTTTTTAATTTGTTTTAAACGTTTAAGAGGCTTCGTGATAGCTGTCGAGGTTGTTTTGGTGTTAGAAGGGGGGGCGTCACTGCTCGCCAGCGCCTCTGTCCGGGAAGGGCCTCACGTTCATTCTGACTCCGGCCAGCTGCTTTTCTTTTCGGTTTTTCACCCCTTTCAACTTTATATTTTATCGCTTGATTGTACCCTTGTTGTTAGTTCTTGCCTTGGGCTTGTGTGTCGGCTTAAGAATACATAAAATCCGGCCTTGTTTTAAAGATACGTTTTTACGTTTATAATTGATGTTCCCCCAAGGGCACAGATGTCTCCAATGTTCTTGCTTCAGGCACTGAATCCTTCTCTTTCGTGAGCCGTAAGACTGGTGGGTCATTTATTCGCCGCAATGCGTACGGCAACAGCTAGCTCCCTGCTTCGCCCACGACGCTAACGCAGGCATGAAATGTGCCAGTTCCTACGACGTTAGGCTGACTGGTGAGAAATAGCCTGAGGAACAAAACTTTTGCTCACTTTCTTCAGTGCTATGAACTCGGATAAGTTCGTCGGATTTTAAAAGGTCACAACGGACCTTGGTTGTATATTCCAGGCGCTGTCGTGCCCCATATTTCATTTTCTGCTGCCTTGCTATTCGCCTCATTCTCTGCCACATTGTTTTTTCATTTACTTCTGACCTTTTTCTTCGTCGTTCCTGCATTCCAATGTTTTATTTATTTATTTATTTATTTATTTATTTATTTATTTATTTATTTATTTATTTATTTATTTATTTATTTATTTGTTTGTTTATTTATTTGTTTGTTTGTTTGTTTGTTTGTTTGTTTGTTTGTTTGTTTGTTTGTTTGTTTGTTTGTTTGTTTGTTTGTTTGTTTGTTTGTTTGTTTGTTTGTTTGTTTGTTTGTTTGTTTGTTGATACGTATGTTCGTTTGTTCATTCATTCATTCTCCCCGCACGGGGCACCTTGAGTATTCATGGTGACGGTGAGCAGCGACACCGCGGACCCCGAGCTCCCAACATAAGCCGTGTCCAACCGTGGCGAGGTGTTTAAAGGTGAAGGGTAGAAGCCGTAAACGGTGGCCGTCGGAGCCTTGGTCAAGCTCCGGCCGATGGGCTCTCTGCCTGTCTACCAGGCAGGGAGCTCCGGGACCTCGTTGACTACCAGGGTAAGGTCAAAGGAGAAAGTACCCCCGTCTCCCTGCTTTCCAATGTATCACATGGCATTTTCCAAACCCCCCTCCAAACGTGATCGGCCCCCGAAAAGGGGCCGCACCGAAGCTACATTCCCACCCTTGCCAACAATTGCACACCAAAAGCCAGATAACTATCCGCGATTCTTGATTGTTGAATCTGTTAACAAGTCGAATCCTATCTCCTCCCAGTCAGTGTTCCTTATCACCAAATTCCTTGAAGGAATCCTGGGCAAGTCTTTCAAAGCCAAGAAACTGAGAACCGGCGAAGTACTGGTCGAGGTGAACACTCACCAGCAAGCCACAAGCCTCCTTACACAGAATCGCATGGCAGATCTGGACATCAGAGTCACACCCCACCGTAGCCTCAATAGCTCTGAGGGTGTGATCTCTGAGCCAGATCTGATAAATGAGACAGAAGCCGATCTGCTCGAAGGTCTGAAAGGCGAGGGCGTGACGGCAGTGAGGCGCATCACCATGCGGCGAGATGATAAGCAAATCATGACAAAGCATTTAATCTTAACATTTGACCGTTCCTCACTCCCCGAATCCATCAAAGCAGATTTCATTCATTGTTCTGTCCGGCCGTACATCCCGAACCCGCGGCGCTGTTTCAAGTGCCAACGGTTCGGGCATGGCACCACCTCCTGTCGTGGAAAAACAACGTGTGCGAAATGTTCATCGCAAGATCATGAGACAGATAACTGCCAGGCTGAACAATTAATGTGCAGCAACTGTCATGGACCTCATGCTGCGTACTCCCGCACGTGTGAAATGTTCCAGAGAGAAAAAAAGATAATCAACATCAAGGTAACAGAAAACATCACTTTCCCAGAGGCGCGGAAGAGGTTCGCCTCTTTCCCTCTGGGGAGGTACGCCGACGCAGCTCGCCGGGGGGCGGAGCGGCGTCTGGTTTCTGCGGGGACCCAGTACCGCGAGTCGGACTTGGTCCCGCCGCCGCCCCCCCCCCCTGGGTTGCCTCAGGCAGCCCAACCCGCCTCCGCACCGCTCGCTGAGCCAGCAGCGGCTGTGGGGGCAACCACGTCTGGTGGAAGCGATGCTGCATCCTCCACTTCAACTCAAGCGTCCCAAGCCACAGCCGAGGGCGCAGAGGAGATGGACTTGGGGGAGCCAGCGGCAGCTCCCACCCCCACCGCACCGCCTGCGCCATCCGAGGCGTTCCTGAATCCCTCGGTGGTTGCAGGCAAGGAAAAGCGCGCCCCAAAGGGTTCGCGGTCCAAGGAGCCTGATCCCTCAGGCGCTCCGAGGACATCCGAGGATGAAATGGACGTCGGTCCGTTCTTGTCTGCAGTGCACCGCAAGGAACGCGTCCCGACGCCAAAGCCTCCCGACAAGCCAAAAAAGACGAGAGTCACAGCCCCGAAAGACGACACATAAACAACACAGTCCAGTAGCTCCGAACACTTCATAATGGGAAGAGAGAACATAGTACAATGGAACTGCAGAAGCCTTCTGAATAATCTTGACGACGTGTATGAGATTCTGCATAGCAATCAGCCAAGTGTAATGTGTGTTCAGGAAACACATTTGAATTCCAAGCACACAAATTTCTTGAATAGTTACATGGTCTTCAGAAAGGACAGCGATGGCTGCACACACTCTTCTGGCGGTGTGGCCATAATTGCCCGGAAATCCTTAGCCTGCCACCCTGTCACTCTGAACACTATCCTTGAGGCTGTAGCAATACGCTTGATAATATTTAATAGGTTGATAACGGTATGCTCCATATACATTCCTCCTGATGTTTCACTTTTAAGCTCTGACTTCGAGGCGCTGGTTGACCAGCTGCCCGAACCATACATCCTGACAGGCGACCTTAATGCTCACAACACTCTTTGGGGCTCTTCTCACACGGATGCCCGAGGTCGCCTCATAGAGAAATTCCTTACATCTTCAGGAGCATGCCTTTTCAACAGTAAACACCCTACATACCATAACATAGGACACAACACATACTCATGTCTTGACTTGGCGATTGGCTCCGCAGTTCTCTTTCATCTTCTCGAGTGGGGTGTGGGAACTGACCCATATGGCAGTGACCACTTCCCCACCTCACTTACATATATAGATAAAGGCCCAAGCAGTTCATCTTCCCATAATAGGTTCAATGAAGCACGAGCTAACTGGAATACATTTACAGAGACATCCAAACTACACCACACATCCATAGGACACCTACACGTTGAAGAAGCTACCCAACTCCTCACGGCGCACATCCTCGACGCCGCCGAAAAGTTCATTCCCCACGTCTCTGGTGCCCCGCGCAACCAGCGGAGGCCGTGGTGGAATGAGGACTGTAGGCGGGCGCGAGAGGCCCAGAACAAGGCGTGGGGTATCCTTCGTCGGTACCCCACGTCGGGAAACCTCCTCTTGTTCAAACGGGCCAAGGCATTAGGAAAACGTGTGCGCCGTGAGGCAAAACGAGAGAGTTGGCGTACATTCATAACATCAATAAACTCCTACACAGACACACGGAAAGTATGGACACGTATACGCAAACTCAAAGGACAACAGACACACAGCCTGCCCCTGGTCAGTACAACAGGGGACACTCTGGAAGACCAGGCTGACAGGGGACACTCTGGAAGACCAGGCTGACACACTCGCACAACACTTCCAACACGTGTCCAGTTCAGCACACTACACGAACACTTTCCTGAAACATAAAGCCTCTTGTGAAAAGAAGTCCCTACACGACAACAACAAATCACAGACTTCGTACAACTCCCTGTTTTCACTACATGAGCTGAGGGCTCCGCTGAGCACGTGTAAACCCTCAGCTCCAGGCCCAGACAACATTACATATACAATGATACAGAACTTACACACACTCTTGTAACACTTCTTCACCTTTTCAACAAGATATGGCTTTCGGGGCACATTCCAAAGTCTTGGAGGGATGCCATAGTTGTAGCATTCTTGAAAGAAGGGAAGGACCCTTCTTCTCCCGCTAGCTATCGACCCATTGCCCTGACCAGCTGCCTGTGCAAGCTTCTCGAGAAGATGATAAACCGGAGGCTCGTGTACTTTTTGGAGTATAACGGCCTTCTCGAGAGCTGCCAGGCAGGCTTCAGGGCGGGGCGATCCACGAATGATCAACTTGTGGCACTAGAGTCGTATATTAAGGATGCCTTCGTGCATAAACAGTTCTGTTTAACTGTGTTTGTCGACCTAGAAAAGGCCTATGACACCGCTTGGCGTTATGGGATCCTTACTGACCTGAAGTCATTCGGTGTTTCTGGTAATATGTTTAACACCCTTGCTAGCTATTGGTCGGAGAGAACCTTTCGCGTCAGAGTTGGTTCTGCACTGTCAAAGGTACACGTGCAAGAAAATGGCGTGCCGCAAGGCGGAGTTCTAAGCTGCACTCTCTTCATAGTAAAAATGAACTCCCTTGGGAAGGCACTGCCGCCTACAATTTCTTACTCCATGTATGTAGATGACGTGCAGATATCTTTTAAATCGTGTAATATGTCCATCTGCGAACGTCAAGTCCAGCTCGGCGTCAAGAAGCTTGCCGGCTGGGCAGACAAGAATGGTTTTAAAATTAATCCCGGAAAGAGCTCTTGTGTTGTATTCGCCAGGAAGCGTGGGGTCCACCCGGACCCAGACATCACTCTTGCGAATGTGCCAATTCCTGTGAACAAGGAGCACAAGTTTTTAGGCATTTTATTCGATGAAAAACTTACATTCATTCCTCCTGTCAAACAGCTCAAATGTAAATGCCTAAAGGCAATGAATATTCTTAAGGTTCTCTCACATCAATCTTATGGGGCCGACAAACAACTCCTGCTGCGCCTGTACACAGCGTTGGTGGGGTCCCGGCTCGACTACGGCAGTGTCGTGTATGGGTCGGCGACAAAGACCGCACTGAGAATGCTCGACCCAGTGCTGCATCTTGGCCTTCGCCTCTCATGCGGCGCTTTCCGAACTAGCCCTGTCGAAAGCCTTTATGTCGAGTGCGACAAGTTGTGTCTAGGGCATCAGCGGGAGTACCGTAAAAACCCGCGTATAATACGAACCCGCGGATAATACGAGGTGTAATTCATGGACATCAAAATCAGAAAAAAAAAATTCATCCGCATATAATGCGAGGTAAAGAGCACAGAAAACATTTATTTGCACTGCAGTTACCGTTCAGTCATTGTCAGTTTTCGCTGGCACTGTCTCCCGACGTCCGTTCAGTCATCGTCAGGTTCGCTGCCGCTGTCTCCTGTAGTCGCCTTGTCGGAAATGTCTTCCCACAGAAAGTGGTCCTCAGTGCCATCAAGGGTGTTCGAGATGCCGCATTTCTTAAAAGAGCGACTGATGAGCTCCTCTGGGATGCTGGCCCACGCATCCGCGATCCAGCCACAAAGCACCGCTGGAGAAGCCCGCGTCAGCCATCCGGTAGCTGTCACTTACGGGTCTCCTGACCTCATCCACTCTTGGTAGCAGGACCTGATGCAGTCTTTGAAAGGCTTGTTGATGCAAACGTCTAGCGGTTGCAGCTGGGATGTCATTCCTCTTGGAATGACAATGAGTTCGGTGCGGGGTTCGCGCAACAACTTCTTCACGGAATCAGCCAGGTGGCAGCGAAAGGCGTCCAACACGAGCACTGACGGGAACCCCCAACAGTGCTCCAGGCCGCCCAAACCACACAGATTTTATCCAGTCAAGCACCAGTTGCTTTCTCCACCCGCGAACACTGCCTTCGGTGACGCCGAACTGCCGTCCTGCGGCGCAGTTCCTGATGGTCTCGGCACATAAAATAACGTTTCTTTTAATTGCACCCGAATACTGCCTTCGTGCACCCGACATCGTGATAGACTTGCGCGGTGAACGTGCCGATCCTTCGCGTGGTAAAAACAATCAAAATGGCGCCGGCTGAGAGAGCCTCAGAGAAGCAGCAGCCAGCTAATGCCACCGCAAGACGGCGCACCCTCCGCTGAAACCGAACCCAAACTTTGGGATCCACATATAATACGAGGCACAAATTTTACATAGTAAAATTTGGAAAAAAACCTTGTATTATACGCGGGTTTTTACGGTATGTTGACCTGCTGTATGCATCTAAGATTGTGTCCCTTACCAACCATCCTTTTAATCCCATCATGAACAATACATCAAACTTGCAACTCTTTTTAAACAGGCCATCCGTTTCCTTACCTTTCTCTCTCAGAGTTAGGGAGGAGGCTTCTGCACTCACGGTCCCTCTTTCAGACACGCACAAGACACCCATTCAAAATTTCATCGCACCATGGCATCTTCATCCTGTATCATGCGACCTGTCATTCACTCTTGTAGAAAAAAATAGGGTACCCAAGAATGCAATTCTGCAGCACTTCCTGTTCCTGCAGGACAAGTACAGGTGCGCAGAATTCTATAGCGACGCGTCGAAAACTGGTTCTACGGTATCTTGTGCAGCGCACGGACCAAATTTTAGCGTAAGCAAAACAATGAATTTTCATAACAGTATTTACACGGCAGAAGCATATGGCATTTTGCTCGTTACAAACCACATCATCAAACATAAAATTCCCAAGTCCATTGTGTACACAGACTCTCAAAGCGTTGTACAGGCACTGTCATTAGGAAGGTCATCTAAAAACTATGTCATAAATGCTCTTTTCAAGGTACTAATGTCTGCATATGCCTCAAATCTTGAAATAACTATATGCTGGGTACCAGGGCATTGTGGAATCCCTGGCAATGAGGCCGCCGACCAAATGGCTGGTGATGCTGCTCTCATGACTACAGTTGACGTTACAACAGTACCTTACACCGACCTAAAGACACACATCAGACGACAGCTTCGTAACACATGGCAATTACACTGGAGTCAACAAACAGACAACAAACTACACATAATAAAACCCCAACTTGGACGCTACATAACTGACTCACACAACAGATACACTGAAGTCGCCCTGGCTAGGCTGCGGATAGGCCACACACATGCGACGCACTCCCACCTGCTCACTGGAACTTCGGGACCCACGTGTAGCAGGTGTGGAAAGGGCCTATCCGTAGTCCACATACTAATCACATGCAAGGCACTTGACACAACACGACACAAACATTTCCCTGAATTATACAGACAACACATTCCTTTGCACCCATCATACTTTTTAGCCGACGAACCAATGTTTTCTAGTCAACGTGTTTTTAAGTTTTTAGCTGAGGTAAACTTTCTGCAGCTCTTGTCATATCATGTGTAATCACCCTGGCCCTATACACCAGCCATCTCCACTGTCTTTTGTTTTGCATCACCTTTACTTTTAGTCACATGTTTTAGTATGTACGGTCTCATCATAATTCAGTAACTTCTTCTTTGGCGCTCTTTGCCCATAGTCGGCCTTGCGCCAATAAAACCCAACTATCATCATCATCATTCATTCATTCTGAAATGCTACAGGAAGCATCGCTGCCCAAGCAGAAGAGGGTAACAACATGTGATTCGACAGAGCCTTTTCAAATGCACCAACACATGTACCTTCCATAATCGAGACGGGCAAAAACAATTCCACTGTTCAATGGTTTTCGGGGAAAACAGACTACTGGAATAGTTTTGTGCGGGCGAAGTATGGCCGTATGGTTTTGTTGTGATTGGTCCTGGATGACCTCTTTGGTGCGGGAGGTAATTAACCTTCTCGTGACAAGCCGGTTTTGTTGTCTTACAGTAGGTGCAGAAATTTTAGTCGGGCGACCTGCCGGCGGAGTTGAAGTGGAGCCAGGCCGAACTGCCTTGTCATGCACTGATGACGATGTCCTGTAGTTTGGCCATATGAACCGGCCAGCAAAGCGCTAGATACGCTCTACCTTCGTAACATTCTTAGCATGAAGGGGGTCCCAAGCTATTGATGCGTACCGGAGCACTGGGCGAATCAAGGTGCGATAAACTTCCATCTTAATGTTCGAAGGAAATCCGGTAGTGTCCTCCTCAGTAAGCATGACTTTTCAAAGGCTCTGTTGCAAATATTATCGATATGTACATTCCATTCAGATCATCAGTGATTGTTAAGCCCAAGTATTTAACAAACGTTGCAACTTTGAGAGAACGGTTTCTGATAACATGACTGTGAATAATCTGATGCTTTTTTGTTGTTACGATCACCGAAACTTACTTGGAATTCTTCATTTCTATTCCTCTCTTATTGTACCTTCACGCGAGATCCGGATATCGCTAGCAGTAGAGAAAAACAAAGAGCCAGATGTGTGTCGGCTAGAATTATAATCTAGACATTCGATTGATTGATTGATTGATTGATTGATTGATTGATTGATTGATTGATTGATTGATTGATTGATTGATTGATTGATTGATTGATTGATTGATTGATTGATTGATTGATTGATTGATTGATTGATTGATTGATTGATTGATTGTAGGGTTTTACGCGCCGGCGCGAGGCAGGCGATGAAGCACGCCGTAGTGGAGGACTCCGGATTAATTTTGACCACCCGGGGATCTTTAACGTGCCCCGAAATCTCGTACACACGGGAGTTTTTGCTTTTCGCCTCCATCAGAAAAGCGGCCGCCGCGGCCGGGAATCGAACCCGCGTCCTCGTGATCCGCCCAATCTAGTCATTCCAAGCTTGAGTGAATCACAAACCCATAATTCCTACTATTACCTTATGACGGGAAAAATAAACTCGCACACGTTCTCAAACCATGACTCTGGTGTGTATTTTATACGGTATCGCTCGCCATCCACCTTTACCAAGAAGAACGGCGCCTAATGTTCTTGTGAGCAAACGTCTCAGGCAATCAACATTTGCCAGGTTTCAAACCACGAATGTTTCACCAACCTGAATAAATAACGCAATGATCTGCGTGATAACACCCATAACATAGCAAAGAAAAACGGAAAGGTGTGATGTGTTATCATCTAATTATTCAATAGTTAAAAGAACAGCTTTTCTATAAAGTAAAAGTGTACACAGATTGTATGTTAATACTGAGCCTTTTTTTTAAATAAACAGCACAAACCTGTATAAATAGTTTTTCTCAAGACGACCACAGTTTTCGCCATATCTTATTTAAACTTTTACGTTGCTTTCCTCGGTACAACCTAGAGCTGAGGATAAATTCAAAATTATTTCCTTGCGTCTTTCATCCTTAGGAGTATTTTTAGCAATTCTGCAAGTCAAAAAAAAAAAAAAAAAAGTGGCCGCGTATCTGCTCTTTTTGTTGCAAATGTCGACGTATGACGATAGTCGACTGGCGCCTCTGGCAAGTAAATGCAACCCTTCTCTTTCGCTCTCATCTCTCATGCTTTTCCTCTCCCGTCTCGTTCCTTCCAAGATTACACGCTACAGGTTTGCTCAAGTCAATTTAAATTTACCGCGTTCCACTGCTCCAAGTCTGGTACCTCGATGCCAGCGCTGCCGTACGGAGGAGACGCGCGTGAATCAAGGTACCCGACTACAACGTTTATAGAACCACGTTGCCATACTCCACGGGCGTCCCAAGCGGAACGCGAAACCTATATAGTGGAACCTTTCGTTGTGGTTGCCATTTGATTTTTTTACTTCCGACAGGTAGCGCGGTCCAACAGCAGGGGAGGGCTTTTGCAGTTGATGTATTATTTTATTTGTTACCGCAAAAGCGGGCATCCGTGAATTTTTGAATAAAGGAACATGGTCAAAAAGTATGGCATGGTGACGGGTAGTTTTGTGAACTTGGCGAAGTGCCTAGAATTTTGGCATGGGGAATGGTCATCAACACCGCCAACCTTTGCTAATGTTAGTTGGGTCACCACCACAGTAAAGTACTTGGGTGTTGAACTGGAATATTACAGGGATAGCGAACCATACTGGCTTAGCCAGACCAAGGCTTTGAGGGAGAAGGCCGAGAAATGGGAGGGGGCAAGGGCCGCGGCATGTAACTTATTCTTTGTAACGAAGATCTGGTATATTATGCAGCTACTGCATTGTTCGCGAGTGAACGTCCAAAGGCTTCACCGGGTATTTGCGGTGTTCGTTTGGGGTTCAGCATGGGAGAGGTGCAACAGAACTAACCTGTTTGGAGAGTCCGATATAGTGGCTAGGGGCTCGCGCACCTGTAAGTGCGACAGCTGGTAAACAGTTTTTTGTTTTGGCGAGATGTTCGCGACCTGTTCTTGCAGAGTGTCATGCAAGTACGGCTGGCGCGTGGTATGCCGAAATATGTAGTATCGACATGCTGCACGTCAGGTGGCGTGTGTGGGTATTTAATGCAAATAGTCATGGCAGCCCGTTTCCTATTCGCACGTTTTTGTGGCGGAACCTGTCCTCCGTGACACGCGAAAAACTGTACAAGGACATTTGCGATGTTGTTTTCCCGGTCCCTATGTATAAATGTCATTACCGTGCTGGGCCAGGCCAAAATGTGCTAAAGCCCGTCAAAAGAATGGAGGTTCACCCTGAAGGGAAAACTTTTCTCTTCAAATTACACACAGGCACTTTGTCTGTTGGAACCTGGATGCAGAATAGAGGTATTTTTGTGAAATGAAGAACTCAGCGTTCAATTTACAAACAGCCAGAAACGATAAAGCACGTTTTTCTGCATTGTTTGGCTGCTGTATTTTTGTGGGATGTTCTCCGCAGGAACCTTCACAAAGACTTCCTGCTGAGCCCCCATGGTATACGCTTTTTAGGTGTAGAAAACCAGGAGGAGGAACCCTTGGACCTCGTTATGTTGTTGGGCTTGCATAGCATATGGCGCTCGCGCATGGCCCGGCTCCACGGTGATGTGGACGCCCGCCCTACGCGACAATGTTTTCGTGAGTCCATATCACAGTACGTAGAAGTGCAGAAGGGCAAGACATGCGCTCCTGAGTGGCTGTCAAGGATAGAACCCTTGACCACACTTAGGAAGTTTCAGAGAGACATCAGCCTTCATAGGTGGGTGGCTTGTCACTCGAGTTGCTCATGTAAATAAGTTTGTTTTGTGTTTCTGTGTGGTGTCGAAGACCGGCATTAAAGGAAAAAAAAGCAGACAGACAGACAGACAGACAGACAGACAGACAGACAGACAGACAGACAGACAGACAGACAGACAGACAGACAGACAGACAGACAGACAGACAGACAGAAATTTTTCTGTTGAAGTAGCCCAGTCTTCCCAGTGCCATTGTATAGAGATGTATACTGCAATGCAAAACGAGTGAACCAAATGGAAGTGCCAGCTGCGGCAAAGACTATTTTTCCAATTGCACGCGAGTACACTTTCAGTCGCTACTTGGATCAAAGAAAGGGGTCTCTCAGTGCCATGGGAAACCGACTGTCCTATTTGCAAACAACCCGAAACTATGGAGGATGTTTTTCTTCATTGTTGGGCCGCAGTGTTCCTTCGTGATGTCCTCCAACGTTCACTCCAGAAAGATTTTCCACTCAGCCCACACGACATACGTTTTTTGTGCATTGATAGAGAGGACGGTGGGCCATTTGACAGTGAATGTTGTTGGGCCTGCACAGCATTTGGCGTTCGCGCCATGGCTTGTATTCATTCTGATGTTGGCGCGCGAACAACGCGACAGTATTTTAGGAAAAGTGTGTCGCAGTTTGTTGAAGTTCTCAGAGCGAAGAACTCTCCACCAAAGGGGTTGTCGAAAATTGAGCCTCTAACTACGATTAGCGAATTTTAAATGACAACACCGGCCCTGGGGAGCATGGTGGGATTACTGTGGTTTTTTTTTTGTCTTTGTATGTGGTGCTTGGTGTTGTCCGAGATTGCTAATAAAAAAATAAAAGGAAGACTATCACCTTTAAAAACTGGACGAGCAGAGAGTAACATTTAGACTGGAAAAGCTTTCTCGCATTTATCAATTCCTGCAAAGGCAAAAAAAAAAACGCCCCATAATTACGCGGAACCACTCCAAAAAATACGCAATAACAAACGCAGCAAAAATAGCGCCTGCAATGTTTACGGCCCGTTCGTCTTTTCTCTTATCTAATGAGGAGGTGCTCTCTAAAGAATGAATAAGCATCCAACGACTCCTTGCTTTTCTTCAGCGCCAAGATTTAAATTTTTAATCAGCCTCGAGGCTGTTCCATTCCCCTGCCCCTCTCTGCGACAAGCTTAAGGAAATGCACGAAGCAACAGCCCGGCGCCTGAGGTGCCCAGCTCATTAGTAAGCGCCACGATTAGTCGCTACCGTGGGCTTCCCAGAAAGAGGAGGAAAGAGGGAGGGAAGGCTGTGCATTAGAGGAATGCAGAGAGGTTTCCCGGCATGTTGTCGCCTACATGCGACGGCTCTGCGGTGAACGAGAAGTAATGCAGATGAGAAAGGCGGCGGCGGTCGTCTGCCCGCTGGCGAGATTATTATCGCCTTGAGGTGGAAGTAACTCGCTTTGTTGGATATCACAACGAGCTTTTAGCAAGGTTTACGCAAGGCGGGGCTGGGCTAGGGAGCAGTGGGTATAGTTTCGGTGTTCTTCCTCCGGATCGAAGAACTCAGGTGGTCAGTACGAATGGCATCTGGGGTCATAGTTTCGAAGAAGCTGGAAAATCGCACGTTCCGATGATGCTAATCCGCAATAATAACTGGTCGAGCTTTTTTCCTTCATAACTTGTGCCTTTTTAGAATGCTCCTTCAATTGGATTACCGGCTAGTTTTATGGGGAGTAAAAGCTCAAGAAAGCCCAAAGTACATTCCAGTATAGTAATACTGCTTGAAAAAAGTCTGGACTTCTCGGAAATATAAATCACCGCAAGGTATTTTATGCCCTGAACTTCGCGTGTTTCAGCCTTTCACATTTATTGGTAACGGCAGAGTGTTCAGCTAGCTGCTTTGGATTTGTGCATAGACTGATTGGCGGACGTACGCCGTGCACCCCTCCAGCATTACTCATTTCAAACACGCCATTGCACAGATCATCCTTCAGTGACTTGTTTACCACCTCAGGTAACGAACGCCCTTAGCGGGGCCTCTGAGGTATATTAAATAAATAAATAAACCACGACACCACCGAGACGGCTTAGTGTCGTCGCTAGCGCCATCTAGGATGTCAACAAATAACTATAATTTCGCAAGCCAACCAGCCCATACAAACAAGAGCCAAGGTAAACGGTGTTATCGCCCACACCGGTTGTGTTCGGTACGGCTTGGCACAGCGATACAGTGAAGTAAAGTCTAGTATTCTGTGCGACCGCAGGTACCTGTCACTGTCAGCAACGCGAGATCGTCGGTGAAGGCGAGGCGCGCGCGCACAGAACCATTCCGGGGGGCAGCGGCCAGCGGGGGCAGGCCGTCTCGCGCAAACAGGTTTCAAGAGACCAGCGCCAGCTGCGCGCGGCCCGCAACGCCGCAAAGTACCGCCCGTAAACTTTGGAAAATAGCGTGCGTCCGCAAAACGCGAGCCCTCCTTTTGCGGACTGCGCATGCGCACTCGGGCGCACGCAAGGAATAGCGCGCGCTAAACTCTAGCTCCCGCTGTACTAAAACTCTCTAATAGTGGCAACACTTGCTCGGAACGACCAAGACACGTCATAGCGCACGCCCCTCCAACGTGATGTCTAATGATTATCACTTTCACAAAAATTGACAAGCTCACACTTATAGCAACAACGATGGAGTAAAGGTCGTTGCGGCAGCGAAGGATTTAATCCGCTGAATCGTGGACTTAAACCTTCGTGATGGTCGTGAAAATTGCGTACAGCTTCGCTACCTTCAAGTCTCACGCGTTGGTGTAAGCTTCGTTCATTTTTTCATTCTTTTCTCAGCGCTCTTTTCAAAATGTCCCAGAAACGGACAGCGCCCTGCATGCGATCTACAAATCAGCGAGCAATTGCTTCCGGCGCGAACACAGACTGTGATTTGTCGGCCAAGCTATCCCAGCGTGAATTCCCCGATCTTGCATCCGGCGCATGGGCATTTTTTTTTTCAACGTAGCAATAAACTTACGCGCGAAGCCTACGTCGTGGCCAGTGACCCGTTAATTGACATTCGCAAAATCACGTGATGGTGTGTTGACTTCTGCGCCGCTTTAGTTATCAGAGGTAACAGTCTTCGACTTGCAGATGTTTAGATAAAAGCATGTATTGTCGGTAGTAATCCGAGGCCTTTTTTCTTCAGGCGTGAAGTCGGGCGAATTCAGAAAAATTTCGTCTTTTTTTTACGTAAAAAATAAATCAGCCAGAAATGCACGGAAAACAACTGGTGTCATCATCTTCGGGAAGGCTACACGAGTTGGTTATATTTAAGCAAATAATTCAGCTGCTGCCGCATAAGCTCACGCACACCAGTCTCGAGATTGAAGGGAATAGCTTCCATTTACCGACTGAGGGCACCCTGTTTTCAACATGACCCCCGATGACGGCCGCGCACAGATTTGAGTTGCATATTATGCAATGTGCCACTCGAACTACGCAACGAAATTCTGAAATCAGACGTATGAGCTAGGAACGGCCTAAAGTCCTCAGACCTTATCTCTCCCAGGTTTGAAAATAAGAAGGGAAATATCTAGTCTCGCCGAACCAACTGCAAGAAAATCGGACAGTGACTAACGATTCGAAGCTGAACGTGGCGTAGTGTTGTACCCTCATTGGGCCAGGAAAGCTAAATACAACTTTGTTCTATTTTAAAGAACAAGACATCGGCAGCTCACACAGCTCCATTGCCTCCACAGAGGGCGTTTTAACCAAAAAAACTTCCAGGACTATACAAAAACCTCATTTTGCGCCATAGTGACGTAATATGGGCTGGAGGGACGTGTTATGAAACGGCACTAAGGCAATTTTATCCGTGGGCTACCCGCGCTTTAGGATTCAAGTGATACAATCGAACGGAGCTGGAAACCATACGACAACCTCCCGGTATCGTTTTTTGCCGATGGATTAGCTCAGCGGCCACCAATCGCGCAAACAATGCAGAAGATTGCGCCAATAGCGCGATTCTGTGACGTAGAAAATTTCCGGAAAGTGGCCAGGGAGTCGCCATTGGTGAATATGTTTTCTTTAATATCTCCGTCATTTGTTCCAGGTTGGCGCAAATGTGGTATGGTTGTTATCATGATAAAACGGAGTTTTTAATGAATCAAACGTTGTTCGTCTTCATGGTCTCTTTAAGCGCCACTCTTCATCTTCTATCCACGGGTTTTTAAGACCGTGTGCTTTTGAAGGCCTCCAACATGTGTTCAGGCTGGGATTTAATGGTGGTTCCCCTACAAGAAAGTACGACCTTTGCGACATTGCACGGAGCAGCAGAAGGACTGACTGGGCTTTCACGCAGGGACGTTATCAAAAAGCTCAACTTATCGTCTCGTGAGGACCACAAGTAGAAGTACAAAGAAACGCCTTAATTAAACTTGTGCCGCTCTTCCATGTCTTTCTGTGTCACAATTATCCCTATCGCACTCATTTCACTCTCTTGGCTTCCGACGCTGGAATGATATAACAAAGATTAAGTTTGAAGAGAGAGCTTGCAGAATGTGAAGGAAAATGCTTTAGTATTTCGGGCTATATCCGTAAAGCTTCTGCTTCACAAGAAAAAGATCGAAGTACTCACCACCTTGGGCTCCCGTAAGGGGACTTGTGAGTCCATAGACCGGCGTGTGGTCGCAGCGGCCTCTTCGTCGAAGAGACGTACAATGTGCGCAGCCTCATCAGTATGCAGACAGGGAGAATGCTGATGCCTTGTTCCTTGGAGAGCAGGGCACAGGCGGCCATAAGCCCACAGGCGGCAAGCCACAAGGCCAGTTTGCTGCTGGCCACGGCACAATGGAAGTCGGTGCACCTACAGAAACACAAATTCGAACCCGTTATCGTACGCGGTGGTAGAATATGGTTGGGCCCGAACATGCAATAATCTTCTCGGAAAAGCGCAAAGGGACGAGGACGAGGTGTAGACGGGACACAGCGGGAGACGCTGTGTCCCGTGTACACCTCGTCCTCGTCCCTTTGCGCTGTTCCGGGAATGCTATACCAACACGCCCAAGCTTATATTTTAGTTATGAAATAGTCTTCGGGTTAAAAACAGCCTGGGAGTAGGTAATGTTGTGCGTTCTTTTAGCGATGATGACAGCATATACACAAACGCGGACTTTCGTTACCGCATTCGGTTTGTGCCCGTTTATTGGTTAAATGAGCATTGTCAAGCGAAGGAAACCGTCATATTTGGGTTGAGACAACAAATATACAAGTTCGCATGTTCTGTGAGCACGCACACTTAGTTCAGAACCTTCGAAAGGGAGAGAAAATCGGATTCAGTCCCAGCGTCCAGCCACAGCCAGAAGCGTCCCCTCAGGCTTTGAAAAACCTGCGAAAAACACGAAGACACAAGTCAAAGAAGAACAACCCACTCGCTTTCTTTGACTTGTGTCTCCGTGTGTTTCGTTTGGGTTTTCCTAGGCGCCAGAACGCTCCAACTGTTCCGCCAAGCTACATGTCCCTTCACGCTCACAGAAGTTTGTACTTGCAACTACCATTTACATCAAGCACAAACTGTACATGTGTCAGCACACGTATTTTGAATCGGCCTATACAATTTCGGGCACACTTTTTAAGCTTAATTTTCTGGCATTTTTAAATTTGAAAGCCAGCTAGATGTCTGCAAGCGTATGGTGCCAAGTGATGCTCATCTTTGTTTATCTATAGCGCACTTTTCTACGTTCGGATTGGTTAAAATGCTGCACGCAAGTCCGCCTGTGGCCTCCGAACAGAGACGGTGTTGCGTGTTCGATCGGTGCTGAATAATCGATCGTACACGGCGGGTAAGCCCCAAACGAAGACAATAGAACTGTGTAGGAGGGCGGAGAAACACTTGGACATCGACCGGCATAGATACCTAACCGCCATACAGGGTTCGGCCATAAGAAAGCTCACCTTTGGTAGCACACGAACGACAGCAGAAAAAAAAGGCAGCAGAGAAGCTCAGCCCGGCCGACAATGCTCGACACCTGGACACAAGTGTGAGGGAAAAAGGGAGGAGAGAGGAGAAATGCGAATGGCACAGCCGATTTACAGGACGGGAAGTTCACGGGAAGCAACTCGTACAAATAAGTATTACGGCCACACTTTTCCGGCTGCAGGAGTTTCCCTCGAAAGGAATAAAACAGGTTGGAAGTTTACCGCCATTATCTATTCTATAAGTTTCGGCTGCTTCTGTTGCAGCTATCATTGTCGTTTTTTCGCGTTTATGCTTTTACGCCTGACTGCCAGTGTAAAATGATGTGGCGCTGCAATGACAACTTTAGTTGACTTCATAGAAATGTCAGCTTCCCGAGTGGGGTACGGATAGAGTCAAGCCGATCCTTTAAAAGCTTTTTGTCCCTGCTCCCGACATCGCTGAGAACGATGCTGAATAAAATATGATTTGATATGAGTGTATAAAAGGAGTAGAAAGCAGTATATAAAGTACTTTAAAAGGGGGTATAAATGAAGCACAAAGGGAGTCTAAATTGTAGAATGCACCTTGGTTTGCAGCAGAACAAAACGAAGAGTAGAGGAAGAGTCACAAATACAGAATAAGGCTTGACTGAAATGTACTAATCTGGCATAGAATATGACCGCAGAAAGCGAAATTACCGCACAGTCATGATTTATTAGCCTGCTTCCAGTTTGTCCACGGTGAATATAAATTCAAAAAAGTACTTTGCAACAACCTAGAATACGGTAATGATGTATTGTAGGTTATCAAACTCCTGTCTGTGGTTGTATCGCGCAGTTCAACGCATGTGACCCAATACTCAGTTGTGTAGTGATAGTGCGCAGCTGTAGCTAAGGATTAAAACTGGCAAAGGCATAAAATATTACATGATTTTGTGGCAAGTTGAGGAACCACCGAAATGGAGTAAATTTAGCTGGCATTAGGAAAAGGCGTGCTCACAGTCTTCATAAACTGATGCCAGTCGAAGATTTTACAGCGCAGAACAAGACGCGGATCAAGACAAAAAGTGATGCCAGCATATTTCATGCTTAAAGTAAATTTCTTTGTTCGAGGGCAGGCGAGACACACTCACAACCAATTTAACGCCACGCATTTGTCCGGTTGTCGTCACAGCTTCCGTAAAGATGGGGTGAAGAATACGGCACTTTGATACGCAATTTTCTACTTAATGAGGATAAGGAGCTGTTTATATCACCGCTTTTTGCTCTTTCCTTTGAGCTTGGAAGCATTAAAAAAACCGCAGTTGTAACCAGGACTAAACGGCGCTCCATCGCTTGCTGGCAGGTGCTGGCACTTTTGAATGATCACATTGGTCTTGCGGCGATTCCATTAAACCTGATATTGAATGCTTCGCTCTGATTGCTTCAATTGAAACCAAGGCGGCTAATAGCGGCCGTATGGCCTGTGTGACGCCACATAAAAGCGCACAGAGATAAAATTACGGGGCCTTAAAAGATGTAGCAGCATGAACACGTAAACGTTTCGTGGGCGAGTTTCCATTTTGCTTGATGTGGGTTAGCAGGGAAATTTAGCTGGTCGTTTTGTGGTTTCCTCATCTAAAAAGCAGACACGAATAGGGACCTTGCAAATTTGTTTCACGAGCTGAACAAAGCTCATGCATGTTAAAAATACCGTAGCCCGTTAAGGACACGTTCTGAAATTAAATCCGATAAATTAGATAACGTACACAATGGTCATAACAATGAGGTAGGGAGAATGTGTTTGAAAACGTCACATGCTTTAGCAACATACAACGACGTTATATTTACAGCATATTTAAGGTATTTGTTTACAGCGTAATGCTTGTTTCAGTACCCCACGTACCCATATAACTTGCATCTTAAGTACAAGCTAGCATCACTATTCGCGAAATTCCTTCCCACAGTTCATTCATTGAATACCTATGCTCTACGTTCCGAGAACCAAGTACATCCAGAATTCTTCTAATTATGACCCCCTGCAGACTGTGTGGAAGCCGAGGTTAAAATCGGGACATTTACTGCATCATCAACACAGGCGGGGCTTGTACGCGTCCTTATCGGTAAATACAGAGGTGTCTTTCCGAGCACAGCCCTATCCTTTATGCATAGTGCGCATGTCGTCACGACTACGGTAGCAAGAAGAGCCCATTTTTAAAGCAATTATTTACACTGCTAGCGACACGAAAATCCAGCGGTCCGGTGTACCCAGAAAACTTCTCCGGCGCAACCTCCTGCCCATGCGCAAGAATAAAAAAATGGCCGCGTATCTGTTCCTTTCGTTGAAAATGTCGACAAAAGATGACAGTCGAGTCGGGCCCCTGCCAAATGAATGCCTCCATTATCTGTCCCACTCACCTCTCATGCTTTTCCTCTCCCGTGTCGTTCCTGTCAAGATTACACGCCAGAGGTTTGCTCAAGTCGATTTGAATTTACCGCATCCACTGCTCCACGTCGGGTGCCTCGATGCTAGCGCTGCCGCACGGCGTAGACGCGCGTGAATCCAGACACCCTACTACTATGTTCATCGCGGACCAAGTTGCCCTACTTCACGTGCGTTCCAAGCAGAACGTTGAACCAATCTAGTGGAACCTTTCGTTGCTGTTGCCGTTTGATTTCTTAAATTCCGCCAGGAGCGCTAGCAACAGCAGGCCACTGTTTTCTGCAGTTGATGTAGTATTTAATCCACTATCGCAAAAACCAGGCATCCACAATTTTTTAAAAATAAACACTGCATATACTACTTATTTATTGACTTTCTGCTTTATATTTGCGTACCGTCTTGTTCTTGTTCAACAATGTTGACATATATATGATCAGTGAAACCGGATTTAGACGTTCAGATTTGGCTGTGGGTATATAAGAGTATTGCGCAGCTTCTGTTTCACATTGGCCGGTTTGCAGAATTGAGTCAGACAGACAGAGAGACAGACAGACAGACAGACAGACAGACAGACAGACATACCAAAGTTTCTGCGCGTAAATAGCCCAAGAAAGACTATCGTCTTTAAAGGGACCCTGCAACACTTTCGCTAAACGCTTTTACTCTTTTCTTCTCGTCTGTAAGCACTGCGAAAGCTACAGTTATCGTCATCAGGGAGCGGCACAGCGTGATTTGCTCGTCGCACCAGATACGCCTTCCGTTTCTGAATTGTTTTTGCTTACAACGGGGAGAACGGGGCATAGAACGGGAAGCAAATGGGCTGGCTAGTTCATGTTTAAAAATGTAAAAAAAGTTGCTATCGAAAAGCGGTCATTGCTGCAACTGAAGGAAAACCGGTGGCCAACAACCGCTACACCGCTGTAATGACGTAGTTCGAGCGGTCGAAGAACGTCAGGACCGGGAAAGAGAGAACAACTATTTGAGCGAGTTTCAAAGTTATCTGATGGGCATAGAGCAGTAATTTTTGGTTGAGCTACTTTGCGACCCCCTAATCTAAGTACTGGGTGTGTTTGGTGAGTACGTTCTGCAAGCATTTAAGATTTCAAAAAAGTTGAAAGAACTGTTTCAGAGTCCCTTTAAAACAGGTTGTAGAGGAGTTAGGAATAAGAGGAGAGAGTGTGGCTGGGTTAACTCTGTCGCAGCAGTGCGCGCGCGCAGTAAGCTACCGCGCGACGCACAAATCAGGCGAGAGCGACGGGCAGGGTCAGCCGGTGGTGCGGGCGGAGCAGCGTCAACGTGGAAAAGGAAAACACCAGCCGCAGGTTACTTGGAAATGGGTAGGGCACGCGTCATGCGCGCTTCCGAAGAGCAGGCAGCGTCCGATAGGCGGCGCCGTGAGCAGTAACGGGTACGAAAGAAAATCGCCGAACCCAGAGCTTATCATGAAAAAGTCTTTAACGAACCATTTTAGTAGCGACGCGCAGTCAACAGCAGCCGCACGTTGCAGCGTCGCTGCGGCTTAACCGTCTGTACAGAGCGCATGGGCGCATTGCATGGACCCTGCAACATTTCATTCAAGATTTTTTTTACATCCTAAATGCTTGCAGAACGTAGTCACCCACCCAATACTTAGATTAGGGGGTCGCAAAGTACCTCAGCCCAAAATTACTGCGCTATGCCCATCAAATAACTTGTAAACTCGATCAAAAGATTTTTGTCTTTTTCCCGGTCTTGACGTTCTTCGACGCCTCGAATTACGTCACTAGGGCCATGTAGTGGCAGTTGGCCAGTTTTCCTTCAGTTGCAGCAATGAACGCTTTTCAATAGCAACTTAAAAAAAGCCACAAAAACAAAGCATAAATGGAATGCGTATCTGGTGCGACAAGGAAATCACGCAGTGCCCCTCCGTGCTGGCGATAACTGTAGCTTTCGCAGTGGTTCCAGACGCGAAGGAAAGGGTGAAAGCGCTTATCGAAAGTGTCGCAGGGTCCCTTTAAACTAATGCGTTTTCAGAAATCTGCCTGGGGCCGCGTTTCTCGAGATATTAACTTCAACACGCGTTACACTCCAGTGCTGTCGTGAAACGGCTGAGAAGATTGAGTTTTTATTTAATTACGTGGCCCAGAACCTACAATGAGAGAAACTGCACGTGACTAGGTAAAAAAAAAGCTGTAGAGAAAATTGTCCTGCAAAGGAGAGCAAACTTTGAAGCACGACGGCAAGCGTGTAAAGCCGATGTTCGCCCGGATGTCGACTCCGATGAGTTGGTATCGATCCACTGCTGACAGAAGAAGAGCGAAAAGATAAACACGAGAACGGGAAGAAACGCACCGTGCAGCGCTGTTCGCCGTCGTGCTGTGTTGCCCTTTCCGCCCTCGTTCTGTCTGAAGTCATTTCGACTGAAGTTCTGTTTACAAATGTACGAAGAAAGGAAAACCTCACGGCTGCTACCAAAAGCATTGGTAACTCCCCTATAAAGTGGTTGATTCCTCTGTCATAGGAATCAGTAAAACACGAATGTGGAACGTGCAGCGAAATATGCAGCTGAGCATGATTTGGGGGTCGGCGTTTCTCTTGTGTGTTATTGGGAATCAGGGGCTGGTTCCACTGTTGGGAATCCCACCGCTGCCACCACTATTGGGAAGCCAGGGGCTGACTCCACTTTTGCGAATTTCACCGCTGACTCCACTGTTGCGAACCATGGTAGCGTGGTCGATGTGGGCCGAGGTTGGTGAAGTGCCGGGGCAGTCATGATGGGCAAGTTGACGAAGAAGAAAACTTTATATACAAGTATTTACATCTTGGTATGAGAGCGGGCAGTGCGCTCCTGCGCGCGAGAGATTAAATAGGCACGTTGGGTCCCTTCCCCTTCACCCTTTTTCTCCGGCTGACGTCAGGAGGCACCAATCACGGAGGTCATGGCACTGATAGGAGCGCCACCACGCAAAACACACGCGCACACGCACGAGACCCCTCCCACTCCTGGGCAGGTGAGCGCCAGGTTGCTCCCGCCGTGGCAATCCGCCGTGGTCAGAGCCCTCCTTTGTCCTGGCGATGTTGCACTACCACGAAGACGCTTTGCATCCCTCGGTGGAAATATTCTTCGAGTGGCTTATTGAAGACAACACGCCACAAGAGGGCATGACAATGAGGCGCGGGCACGCCGCCGAGGCTTGTTGTGCAGGGCGCCCAGCATTGCTTTTGTTAGCACCGCCGCTGGCCGGTTGGCGCTTTGAGAAGCCACGAGGTCGCTGAAAAGCGCATAGTTCAAGTAGGCGCAAAGTTCGCCACTGTAAATACGCCGGTTCGTGGCAAGTCGATGAGGGAGGGTCAAAGGCAGGTTTTCGGGGAATCAGTGTCGCAACAGCACCCCCGCCGCCAGACAATGCATCAGGATGACGAGCGGCTGATCGCGGCTCGGCTGGAATGATGCGGTTGGTCAGCAGGTCCATCCGGGGCTTGAGGAGCAATTCTCCGAACTTCTGCTTCCTTCGGGTCTCCTCCGTGAACCCACAGAAGGCACGAACACAAGGCTCCTGCAGAAATGACTAACTCGGCAGGACAACCATTGTCGAACCACACTCGATGCGGAAAGCGCCCTCTGAATACCACTCGAAATGCCAGACCATGATAACAAAACAAAACCAAACTGAATGCTAAAACATTACACCCCTTGAAACGATTCGAAGCGCTCATCTCGTGGCACAAGTTCAGAATCAGGCCTCGATTTCAGGTGTTGTTAAAACAACAACTACAACAGTACCAAAGAATCATGAATGGGCTATAGGAGCTCTACGAGGCAGATGACGCAAACGAGCGATGACGCCAACAGGAGCTCTAAAGGCATTCCTCTTTTTGCCCATGACCATTTGTCAAAACTACTCAGCTACAACTGCCGTACTTCGAGGCAACCGAGGCAACGCATGCCTTTCGCAACAGTCTACAGCACAAAAGTCGCAACTACGAGACCGATACGACGGTACAGCAAATCAAAGTATGACTTTACACGACTCTTTGAAAAACATAACATTTCGCTACACTTACGAAAATGAAACTTGTAATAAAATGAAAATCCACAGATATACGAACACTTATCTGAAAGATAACCTAGAGATAGCTTGCTCACAGAGCTCAGCTACGTCAATCAACAGTAATCTGTAGCTTCCCTTCTTTACACTGAACCATAAAATTGCGCTGGGCTCACCATTACGCAAGAGAACCAAACTGGCACATACAAATGCCTCAATATTCAAAACTCACCATAAACACGTAGTACCAAACGCACCTACTTCCGGTGTTTATATACAACAATTTCGTACACTCCATCAGGGTGAAACGAAATGAACACTGACACTCAGATTCCGCCTACCTTACGTGGCGTTAAATCGAAAACACTAACCCCTTCTCCAAGGATCGACACAAAGATTACGCTTACCTCACGCTGTGTTCGACCTCGAACAATAACTACTTTTCCAACGCCGAGCAAATGTTCTAACTACGTGGTGTTAGATCACGCACATGAACCACTTCTTCAATCGAAACACACAAAAGTTACGCTTACTTCCCGGTGAGTTCGATCACTAACAATAACAACTTCTACAACGCCAAGCATAACTACACGGCTTTAAAGCACGACGATTGACACACTGCCAACCAAAAAAAACAGACGCTTAACTTCCTCTGTCTTACGAAAACTCAATAAACACTTGACTGGCAATACAGAATCAGTAAAGTACGCAGTTTATCCACGTGTACGCGGATTCGTCTGAATCCTTGGAAACAACCTATGCCCTCGTCAAAACAAACATTTCCGGGTGTAGCCTGCCGAAACGTTGTTGCCACTTAGGCCGACCACCTGTGCTCATCTTTTGCAAAGTGCACCGCACAGTGTACGGGGGAGGTCTTTGACAATGAGGGGGAAAATAGGCGCAACGCGTGCGGAGAGTACGGAAGTGAAGGGAACCCAGAGAAGAATGGGACGCCCGACCATGACGAACGCGTCGGCGGGGAACGCACTCTCCCCGAAACGTCCTCCCCCCAGCTCTCCGAGAATTCCTGCGGAACCCAATCACCCCCTTCTGCCCTTTTCGGCATAGTGCCCCTCGGCCTCTGTCACGGCTAGGGAGCGGCCTCTTTGTTTCCCTCAGACGTCTGACCTTTCGTGTTGCTCTGCTGCTTCTTCTGGCCATCTTAGCCTTGAACACTGCAAAGTGAAAGGGTTCACGTTCTTTCTTTGCCTTCTCACGCTGACTGTTTTTCGGCCGCCTCCTTTTCCTTCTTTTGGGTATCGCGGCGCATTCGAGCGGCAATGCGCCGATCCCAGGCGACTTGCAGTCAAACTTGTATGGCATGTTCTGGCTGCCCGGGCCTACCTGCGCGGCTACTGGTTCGGTTCGCGCTCTGCGATCCGCCGACGCAGTTGACTCGTTACTTCTCTGCGCGCCTACGGACTTAGGTCGCGCTTCGCGATCTGCCGACGCGGCCGACTCGCTACTTTCTGGCGCAGCTACGCAGTTAGCGCGCGCTTCGCGATCTGTCGACGCCGCCGACTCGCAACTTTCCGACGCGGCTGCGAAGTTAGCTCGCGTTTCGCGATCCGCCGACGCGGCCGACTCGCTTCTCTCCGGCGCGGCTACGGAGTTAGCTCGCGCTTCGCGATCTGTCGACGCAAACGGCTCGCTTCTAGTCTGAACGACTACGGGCTCAAGCCGCTCTTCACGATCTCCCAACGCGATCAGACCGCTTCTATCTCGAGCGGCATCGCATACAGCTGGGGCATCGCGATCTTCCGACCCAATCGGCTCGCTACTATCCTGCGCGGCTACCGGTTCAGCTCGCGCTTCGCGATCTGCCGAGACGGTCGACTCACTACGTTGTTGAGCGGATACGGGGTTAGCTCGCGCTTCGCGACCTGCCGACGCAATCGGCTCGCTACTTCGGTGCGGGGCTACGGATCTAGCTCGCGTTTCGCGATCTGCCGTTGCGGTCGACTCGCTACTTTCTTGCGCGGGTGCGGGTTTAGCTCGCGCTGCGGGATCTGCCGACAGGCGGTACCCACTCCGCAGGAGAGCTGCTTTGACCCTGTCATACACCTTGGCATCCTTTTTGCTCAACCACCCGATTACATTGGCGACACAACACGGCAGTAGCGCCAAAAGTTTTTGGGGCCAAACGTCGGAAGAGAAACCTGCCTTCTCGCAAGCGCACTCAAAATCCACCAGAAAACCAGCGATGTCCTCGCCAACCGTGAACGGCTGCAGAAGGTCTTGGTTTCTTAGGCTCGCGGACTCCCGTAAGGATGGAGCAGAGTGTTCGGCGGACATCCGAAACTCCAACTCCTTCATCTTGAGTTCCTGCGCTCTCTCGGCAACTCTCTCCCTGGCCTCAATTTCCTGCTGCCCTTTCCGCGCCTGACTTTCAGCCCGCCGCTGAATCTCCTCATGAGCTTCCTGGGCCTCCTCTAGAGTTACCTCATCTGCCTCCATGAGCTCGAGGATCTGTTTTTTTCGCTTTGCGGGGCCAACAGAAAGACCCAACTCCTCGCAAATTTCGAGGAGGTCCCGCACTCTGAACTTGTCCATCGTGATACTGCACCCCGAATAGTTTACCCTCGCCTACTCGCTACAACAAAGTAGAAAGCAAAGTCAAAACCTAGAACGCACGACGCTGCGCTAGCAAGGTCTGGCAAAACGAGAGGTAAAACTTCAGGCACTCACCCCACCAAGGTGCTGACGCTGGCCGATCCCGCCGAGCTGCCATCCACTATTGGGAAGCCAGGTCCCACCGCCGCCACCACTATTGGGTATCCAGGGGCTGACTCCTCTTTTGGGAATTTCACCGCTGACTCCACTGTTGCGAACCATGGTAGCGTGGTCGATGTGGGCCGAGGTTGGTGAAGTGCCGGGGCAGTCATGATGGGCAAGTTGACGAAGAAGAAAACTTTATATACAAGTATTTACATCTTGGTATGAGAGCGGGCAGTGCGCTCCTGCGCGCGAGAGATTAAATAGGCACGTTGGGTCCCTTCCCCTTCACCCTTTTTCTCCGGCTGACGTCAGGAGGCACCAATCACGGAGGTCATGGCACTGATAGGAGCGCCACCACGCAAAACACACGCGCACACGCACGAGACCCCTCCCACTCCTGGGCAGGTGAGCGCCAGGTTGCTCCCGCCGTGGCAATCCGCCGTGGTCAGAGCCCTCCTTTGTCCTGGCGATGTTGCACTACCACGAAGACGCTTTGCATCCCTCGGTGGAAATATTCTTCGAGTGGCTTATTGAAGACAACACGCCACAAGAGGGCATGACAATGAGGCGCGGGCACGCCGCCGAGGCTTGTTATGCAGGGCGCCCAGCATTGCTTTTGTTAGCACCGCCGCTGGCCGGTTGGCGCTTTGAGAAGCCACGAGGTCGCTGAAAAGCGCATAGTTCAAGTAGGCGCAAAGTTCGCCACTGTAAATACGCCGGTTCGTGGCAAGTCGATGAGGGAGGGTCAAAGGCAGGTTTTCGGGGAATCAGTGTCGCAACAGTGTGTGCTTGACGAGCGACGTCCTGGTGGCGGGTCACTTCGGCAAGGGTGTACTGGCGTCGTTTCCGTGACGGATATGACGTCAGTGAAATCTTTTATGTTTCATGTTAAAATGTTATGTTAACGCTTTCATGTTAAAATATAAAACCCAAAAACGACCAACCCTAAGTATAAGGTTCTCTTTAGTACCAAATGTTGCTTCACCGCAAGAAGACCCTGTGTGCAGGGATGCACCCTTTACAGGCCACTTGCTTCGTTGAACTGGCGTTACTTCCGTGACGGATGTGACGTCAGCGAATTCTTGATGTATCTGGGAATAAAGCACTTTGGTGTAAAAATCAGTTGAAAGTAGTGCTCTCAGCGACGCCTGAAAATGCGCGACCTTTTTGTAGTGGAAACGACTCCTCACCGTCTTCATATTCATTACCACATGATCACCCCCAAGACAAGAACATCGCTGCGAGGGAGAACAAAGAGAGCAACAAAGCAGTCTTTTTGTAGTGGCTTGACTGCAAATCAAAATGTAATTAGCTGAGATTCTATGTCCTCTGAGGTTGTCAAAGCTTGTGCAGACGGGCGCGTGGTTTTAACCATCAGTGTCTGGTGCCACCGTTTGTAATGTCGTACATCTTGTATTTCTCGCAAGGAAAGGGCTAATAGGTTCGTGCATGGATTAAAACAAGGAAGTGTGTTTCAGAAGTTCAAAGTAAAAAAAATATTGCTGGTTCCTCTTCCATAGGAACCGAGAAAACACGAAAGTGAAATGTGCCTTCACAGGAGCAGCTGAATAATTATTGTGCATTTATATAAACTTGCACATCGCTATTTACATTTGGTCGGTATGGCACCGTTATACGCATCAACGTTAGACAACACTGGATTGCACGCGCCTGAGCACTGCGTAAACCCGACTGAAACCACAGGCGCTCGCAAACCATCCGGGCGAACGAAACCAAACGGGTTGTCAGCGAATCGTTGTAATGAACACACGGTCCGCTGCAGCGAAAGGAGCTGCAGACCATGCCAGCAGCGCGAGATTCGCACTTCGGCATCGATCTTACGCCGTAGTCGTTGCCTTACAGGCTTCTCCGCAGGTTACGCTGCGCGTCCCGCGTACAAGTAGGCGCTGGCATCGAGGCGCCAACTGTCGGGGCTGATTAGCGTCATGATGCATCACTTCGCTTCGGCTCTCCTAGACGGCAGCACCATCTGAAGGGAAGGATATAGGGCGCGTTTGTCGTCCTGCTTACGCGTGTGTTCATTGCGCAGTCGGGAGCACATTTCGTACCTCCTGTTGCGGCGAAAGAGTTCGTGGTTCAAATCCCGGCGTGGCTGCATCAAAATAAGTTTTTCTGGCGATGTCAATCCCGTGACGGGTATGATTTCAGTTAGATTTTGGTGGACCCCGGCATAAAACACTTTCATGTTAAAAAAC
This sequence comes from Haemaphysalis longicornis, assembly GCF_048455015.1. Lineage (NCBI taxonomy): Eukaryota > Metazoa > Arthropoda > Arachnida > Ixodida > Ixodidae > Haemaphysalis > Haemaphysalis longicornis. The sequence continues at coordinate 1,394,188 of NW_027526434.1, read as the reverse complement.
CACGCTGCATAAACACATGCAGCCCGTACAGATGATTAAACAGCGAAGCTGAAACGTGCGGCCGCTGTTTCGTGCGTGACACATGGCCTACTCATTTCGAGGTTCGTGCGGGCGGGTTCCCCATTGCCACATTGACGTTGCTCCGCCCATTGTTGCTTGAGCGATGCTTCACGCAGTAGCTCGCGTGAATGTCATGCATTCCAAAACGTTTTCCTTCTACTTGCCCTCATCAAAATCACAGCCACCGAAACGACCTTAAAAACGCTCCTCTATAAATTTCTCTCTTTCTGCATTCCTGGCTGTCGTACTGCTTTGGTAGCGGGGGGGATCGGGACACCAAAAAGGAAAAAATGATATCACGCACAGATCTGGCTTCACGTCACTTATACCGAAGTATCGGGTTGCGGAATGAAACAGATGTGACTTTTTAGTGAATGACTTTTGATTTAGCTCAGACCACAAATCTCCCCTGGCAATACATTAGACACTAAAGGACCACGGAAAACAAAAAGAACCACTACTCACGGCCTCCGTGTGTAGAGGGTGCGCGGCAAACAGCGTCGCAGCCAAGCCCGCAGGCAGGGACTGCATCCTGACATCCGATTGGGCCACGGTTGCGACCAGCGCTGAGCATGCGCAGTGCAGCGCCACGTTGATGACGTGGTAGCCGCGCACCTGGAGACCGCTTGCGAGAAAATTCGCCCTGCGAAAAAGAATGCATGAACTTAATTAAGGCATACGCTGGATAATCACAGTGGTCGTGGAGGTCACAGAAAAAAGGGGCTTTATTACAGACGATAGTCTTCCTTGTTCAACTTAAATGCAGAAATTTTGGCCGGTCTCTATGTCTGTTTGTCTATGTGTCTGTGTGTCTGGGACTCTATTTAGCCACGTGGCTAAAGTGGAACAGAAACTGTGGAGTAGTCTTATTTATATGCCGACAGCCAAATCTAGCTTCCAAGTTCCGCTTGGAACGGACGTGGAGCAGGGCAACGTGGTTCTATAAACATTGCAGTTGGATGTCTCGGGTCGCGCGCAACTCTACCGTACCGTACTGCTGCGCTGGCATCTGGAGCAGTAGAACGCAGTAAATATAAATTGAAGTGAGCGAACCTCCAGCGTATTATCTTGGGAGGAACGAGGCGAGAGAACAACAGCATGACAGGTGAGCAGGAAAGAGATTAAGGAAGGCGTTTATATGGCAGGGGCACGAGTCGACTATCGTCTTTTGTCGACATTTGCAACGAAAGGAGCAGATACGCGGCCATTTTTTTCTGTGTTGCCCTTTGGAGTGCTTTATTGCCCTTTATTGTTTTCTTGGAATAGCGTTTCTTTGAAAGCTGTGCCGGGTGTCCTTCGACGGTTCTATCGGCGCTCAACTAAAGCGACGTCCACCCACCGGCGTTTCGCAAGAAGGAGGCCGCGTTGGGCAATACCTCGCCTTCCCTAACCTAACGGAAATTAAACATAGCCTAACGAACGGAAAGCAACATTTTAAAACACTGAAAGCTATTATAAGCCACCAAAAAAATTAATTCAAACTGAAGATGTAAAAACATCCAACTTATCTTTCTGGGAGAAACACGGTTGAAACGCGAAGATTTCTTTGACACAAACGCAAATTCCACAGTCCAACCAGGCGGCGTCAAAATACACGAGAACGCTCAGCTAACTAAATGTATGTTATGATTTTGTATCCATTAGTTTTTAATTGGGTCTTCTGAATATGCTGATTTGGTTAGCTCAGCGTTCTCGTTGATTTGTGCTTCCCATTGGTTAAGCTTCTACGCGCCATATGTGCTCGACTGCCGTGATCAACGTGCTATATGTGCGCTTTCATCATTATCATCATCATCAGCAGCAGAATCACAATCATCATCATCTCTTAACCGTATGTCGCTAAACTTCATTAGTCTACCGCAATGCAACCTGTTATGCCTGTAAAACCTCCTATTGTATACGAGGTGTGTCATTGACGGGCTTTTCATGGAAACCCATTGTGGAGAGTTGACTTTCTTGCAGCAATTTTGGCATTCCTGCAGTGCGTCTTTCCGACACCGCCACAAGGAAAAGTTAGAAAGCTGCGCTTTAAAAATACACAGTAGGAAAGAGCCGGACTCAACCACTGGAACCACCGCCCTAGGTATCAGGAAGCCAAGGCGGAACCTCTACACCACAGCTCCAGACGCTCTGCCCTCTGCCAGCCTAGTTTTAAAAGTTCGGATGTTGTCGGACGGCACTCTAACCTTGGCTGCAACGTTGAGCTGGAACACCGTCTGACTTCCCTCTAGGCATTGCATTCTTTGAAGACTACTAAAGGCTCCGTCAACTAGGCCCCACCGCCCTATGCATCAACAATTATCAACACGTCGTCGTGCCCGCCCAAGATTATTCGAGCAGTTAGCCAGCTTGCGAGCCGCGAATTAAAAAGATTATGTGTTCTCCTGGTGTTCCTTATCAAGGATTTCTTCGTTGCTACGTCGCGTGCGTGTAATGCTGGTTTTACGAGCCTATTAGAACACATCTTCGCAGCTTCTCAATGGGTAGTTTGGAACAGTGTGTGGTCTGGTAAGCAATGATGGTAGAGAAAAGAAAGCGGAGAAAGAGACGCAAACACGAGGTGTCAGTCTTATGAAGCAGGCTATTGGATCCGCTAGGGGCGCGTGTTCGTATTGGTGCCCACACGCAGTTTTAAGTGCGATGCACTTCTTAAGCGACCCTGAACCTGCGTCCACCGGCGATGTCCTCATAGCATACCCACGTGGGGGATTGGCCAGGAATCTCCTCGTCTTCCTTGGCAACGGGGGGAGATGGGCGCGCGCTGCCTGGCCGCTGACATGGCACATACCCACATGGGGGATTGGCCAGGAATCGGGCGTGAGAAGGGCTAATGCACCCGCTTAAAGGAGTACTGACACGAAATTTCAAAGCTGAGATCCGCTCTAGCAATCAAGTACAACGACAACACAAATAGGTGTCTGTGAATAAATGCATCTTTCTTTCTTTGTAGTTGTGTGTGTGTGTGTGATCTCTCTTTCGCGAACATTACCAAACCGCGCAAATTCAACTCGTGCATTCGCACTTTCACATTCTTCCCCTCGGGGAAATGCGGGGAATTTTTTAAAGATGAAGCCTTATGGAGCCTCGTTGCGAAAAGTGTGCCGTCGTTCATGGCTGCATTGTTGGGTAATTACTGCCCGTGTTCACAAATGTGAAAGCACAACGAGAAACTTGAACTCAAACAACGCACACCAAATGTCACGTCACATACATATCCTCTCTCAGCAGATTCCAAGAAATTTCAAAATCTCCATCATACGACACAGATACACTTCGCAAATGGTATTAACCTCCAGTGATTCCCAAGTGCCCCTACAGCAAAACACTCAAACCTCCGAATCTCCATAATCTCCTCGTCTGACAGCACACGAAATTTACAGAATACAGAACTCTCTTTCCCCTTGCTCTGACCCCCCCCCCCCACCTTCTGTTGACTTAGCACATTGGAAGGGCATACTATCATTCAAACTCCACCGCTCGCTATTAAGAGCGACTTTTTGGTATAGAGTTGGTGTACTCCGAAGCGGATGCTTTGTCTAAAAAAAAAAAATATTCCGGACGCGTTTTGTGGTGCTCAGTGCTGAGCAACTCTAAGCTTCAGCCCTCTCCCTACACACCCAGTACCCATGCCAGGCCTATACCTCCCTTTGATCAGTAAATGGGCAACAGTAATACCAACCGCGTGCCAATCGATGCAATTTAGCCAAAATGGCAGAAGATGAACGCGAGCCCCTCGCTACTTTACAGCGCGCCCCTCGTGGCTTTATCGCGCGCAAGAGAATGCCGCAAGTGACAGCTTTCGGAGTGACTCGCGCCGCGTCTTGTGATAGAAAGCGCTTCTACGAAAAGGCTGGTTTGGGCGTGTTAGCAGGACATGGCAAAGATTGGAAACGCTAAGACAACAAGGACGATCACCAAGATTTGTTGCTGGACTAATTGGTCGGGTACTTGAAAATCCATGAGAATGACGCAAAAAGGACGCTCGTCCTGTTGTCTTAATTCTTTCGTGTGGCGTCCTTTTTAAGCAATTTTTATGGCTTTCCAAGCAACAAGGACAAGCGAGTGTGTGTGTACATAGCGCCTTGTGTGTGCCTACGCACTTATCCTTGTGTTAGCACTTCCAATCTTTGCGCTTGGACGTCGGGTTAGTTTGGGCGTCAGCAAAACGGGGTCTGCCACGCAAGTACCGCAAGAAGGCCGCAGCGCGGCAGAGGGAGCTCAACGCCACGATGTTGGCGATATTCCAATGGTGTCGTTGCCTCTTAACCAACTGACGCACGGAAACACCATGTAGCAGTGCGAAACTCTTTCACAAATGACGCAGACAAAGTTGGAAGGCGTTCATATTTGAGGAACGTGAACACACTCTCACAAGTCCCCGTAGGTTGCCTTCAGCACAGCGCCCCACAATGACCAATCGAAGTGGCCTAGTGAGAAAATTCGGCGATTGAGGACGCCCAACATACGGTTTGACTAAAAATAGTGCATGTGGGCTGGATCAACACAAAAGACGTGCAAGGGGCTTTGCATTGCGCGATGTCCCAGCGCAGAAGCCCTTTTTCAATCAAAATTAGATGCTCGGTCATGTCATTCGTCAGATTCGCACAATGGGCTACCTCCATTAGCAATTCTGGAACATTGTGGCAAGGACGCTTTACGAGCACTTCTTAGGGTGTAGTGTGTGCTGCTTAGTTCACGTGAGAAATATTTCTTTTAGGGGCGAAGCACCTTAAGGCCGAGGCCTGTCCGTTCGGCGTCTGGCGTCCTTGCTCAGGGCACGGCACCGTGTAAATCAAAACATCTGTTAACAAAGGGTACACAAAAGGTTAACAACAACAAAATACAAGGTTTACTAACGGTTAGAGAGAAAGAGAGAGAGAGAGAGAGAGAGAGATAGATAGATAGATAGATAGATAGATAGATAGATAGATAGATAGATAGATAGATAGATAGAGAGAGAGAGAGAGAGAGAGAGAGAGAGAGAGAGAGAGAGAGAGAGAGAGAGAGAGAGAGAGAGAGAGAGAGAGAGAGAGAGAGAGAGAGAGAGAGAGAGAGCTCATGGAGAACCGTGCTGCGCATGCGCGGCGAGGGGTATTTTATTGGATTGGATTGAAATGGATTGGATTAGATTGGATTAGATTAGATTGGACTGGATTGGATTAGATTGAATTGGATTGGATTGTATTCGATTGGAAATCGTTTTAGCAGCAGTAAGCACTCTCACGGGTGATTTACGGCAAGAAAGATCACCAGTGCTTCGCGCACACGTCATGATTCACTTCTTGGAGATGCGTGATTTTTTTATTACATACTTCGAAGGAAGGAGGGAAGGATTTAGACGAAAGGCAGGAAAATTAACCTTGCTAGAGACTAGTTTGCTATCCTGCACGAGGGAAAGGAAACTTTTCTCCATTACATACTGTGGACCACTGAAGGTCCACGCAGGGTGAGTGATTGCATAGTAAACAAAGCAAGAAATACAATGCGAACATGAAAAACAGTGAAGCAAGGCAACAAACACCACTGCGAACGGTACGTGACATTTTTAAGGGAATTCCATTCAGCTATTGTACGAGGGAATACAGAAAATTTAAGTGTGTCAGTTCTAGCGAAATACGGTGTTAGGAAACGAGCATGGAGATGTCGCGTTTGTCGGGTCATTAAAGGGGATAGATACGATGTGACGTACATGGTAATTGGATTGTTAACAAGTTGCGCGGGAAAGTTCAGGCGGAATGTTTTCCTTCGTAGCTGAAAGGATGGTATATTGTTAGCTTGCATAAAGTCAGGGGGGAAATGTAGGAACTCTACGCAATACTCAGGTAATAGTACGAAAAATGCGCCAACTCTATCGTGCTAGGCGGTATTCTCATTGAAAATCTGATCATTCGTAAAGAAGAATTTCTGGACAAAGTTACGGCCACTAGGGTAACTATATTTTGCTTAATTGCAATGTAAATATGAAAATTCATACGCGGATGAACTAGAATGCTGTTGTAGCTAAGTGGTAGAACTCTTTCTTTGGGTAGAATGGCCTAAAACACATTGCTGGGCTAATTTTATGGCCCAAGGTGACGTTCAGAGCGTCCCTTTTAAAATAAAGTCTGAAGGAGTGTGTGATGTAGACAAAGGTCATAGAAACTGTTATTAACTGCTCCATATAACCTGTGTAATCCCATAGATGCATCGAATTGCTGGTAACGGACGGACGGACGGACGGACGGAAACATTTTTCAGCGGGGTTGCACCCGTTAATGCTGTTGTCCCAGGATATAGTTGATATTGCACCCCGGTACGAGCAGAGGTTCGAACGCTTCAAATTTTTTTGAAGTTTGTTGGGAGTTATAAATCTGCCGGAGCACCTTATAAGCAGACGTTTTTCACGCGCGCGAAGACGATCCATCACCCGTGATTGCCGAGGGCCCGGCGTGCACCGCGAATTTTTGAAAATCTGTTCTCTCTGTCATTTTGCTTCCCTCGACGGTCTCAGGAATCCGCCTCATAAGGCGCCATAGCAATAACGGGACACCGCCCCGCCGCCAGTGCTTCAAGATAGGAAGCGCAGATGTAAAAGAATGCTCTGCAAAACTTTCCCGAAGCTTCTAACTCTTGACTCGAATGTGTGCCCGGGGCGGCCGGGATAAATATTTTGGCTCATTCTTCAAGTCTTTAACCAGTTTGCCGAGTGCGAGATTTATGGACATATTAGAACTTGAAAAATAAAGCTTCATTCGAAAGTTCAGGATGAAGTCTTGGGTGCTCCACCGAGCAATATCTCGGCAATCGGTGGGGGAAAAACAAAACTGCTCCAGAAAGGTTATATCGCGGATACTTTCGCGGGGGAGTCACCGAGGATTAATAAAGGCGCGTGAATATGACAAGAACGGGGGTGTATTCGCTCGCTAAGGTAGACGGTACATTTTTACATGTTGCGTCCTCAGCGACTTTTTTGAGAAAAGGGTTAACTTTAATGGTTTATTTACTCTCTGCCCAATCAAGTCCTCGACCATGAAGTAGGGTTTCCTTCGGTGCGTACATGCTTCAGGTTCAGCGGTTTTTACAAAGATTTTTCATATCGGGCGGCAAATGGACTGGAACCCGCCGCGATGGCTCAGTGTGTAAGGCGTTGTGCTGATGAGCCCTAAGACATGGGTCGGATCCCATCCACGGTGACTGCTTTAGAGATGTAGTCAAGAAGTGGGTCGATGCCGTGGCAGTGCAGCGCGCTCCGAGCTCCCGTCACCACGCCTTGTGGCGAACGCAGCTGTCTTGGGGTCCGCTGGTTTTCACGGTTTCCCGGCAGCACGACTCGCTTGTGGAGAAGATGTCTTTGAGGTTGTGCTGGTGGAGGACCTCCTGGGGTACGGCACGGGTCCGGTCGCCCGACCGCCGCGCATCCCGGTCACGCTCCACTCTTCTCGATGTTCTCTCCCGGACTCGCTTCTGCCCGCCGGTCGCTGTCGCTGGCCGCTCCCGATTGGCTGGTGGCCGGCGCGATCTCGTGCCATGGTCGCGAGCGCTCGGCGCCGTAGTTGCTGTCAATCAACTTGGCGGAGCATCTTGCGCATGTCGTCTGCTTCGTAGTTTCTTTGTCCTCTTCTTCTTTCACTCATGACAGAGATGTAGTCAAGAAGAGAAAGCGCCCGCGTGTCGAGATTTCGGCGCACGTTAAAGATCACCAGGTTGCCAATATTAAAGTGGGGACTTCCACTGCGGCGTGCGTCATAGCGTAGGTGTAGCATCAGAGTGTGAAACCCTACGATCGATCGATCGATCGATCGATCGATCAATCAATCAATCAATCAATCAATCAATCAATCAATCAATCAATCAATCAATCAATCAATCAATCAATCAATCAATCAATCAATCAATCAATCAATCAATCAATCAATCAATCAATCAATCAATCAATCAATAGACAAAACTAACTAACTAACTAACTAACTAAATAAATAAATAAATTTTTCTCTGCTCACACAATTTTACGGAATCGTTCTTTACAAGCGGTTTTCAGATCGGGCGGCAAATAGACTGGCAGCATGTCAGCCTTACGTATGCTGCTGTCGTAGAAAAATAATGACCCGGCGTGCTATTTATTCTGTTGACGATTGCGAACAGACATTGCACAACGAACTACATTACCGTGCGGGTGGACTGGGTGCCGGTACACGCGGGTGGCGTCGGGAACGAGGCCGCCCACGCGTGGACGAGCGACAAAGCAAGTATCCGCTTCGACCGGTCATACCCTGTTCCCTCAGCACGACCCGGCTCAGGCTTTGCGAACGACAGGGCCGCTGCAAAGCGAGAGAGCAGGACGACGCTCCGTGCCGCTACACCCCAAGACCCACGACCACTGCCAAGAGGTCTTCCCAGGGGAATCCCAAATCCTGGTCACAAAATAAGAGCTGGGGCTTCTCTTACAGGAGGACGTGCTCGCAATGTAGCCCGCATACGTTCCTCCACGCTCAAGACACTTGAGAGAACTCCTCGAGAACTCCAGGGAGACGACCATTGTGACCAGCTCCTCGTGTCACGCGCCGACGAGGCCCACAATGCAGCACATGCTGTGGGAGTGCTCAAGGCACGCGGCGGAGAGAAGAGCCTAACTTCCGCCGACCATCAAGACCCTCCAGGAGTGGGCATCACCTCCTCTGGGCTAGACTCACCCAAAAGAGGAGGTTGTTATGTCCCTGGTGACTTTCGCAAGTATCACGGGGATACCCAAGAGGATGTAGACGCTTCCACCTCCTTTACCACCTTCCCCATCCCTAACTAGACCTTGAGTCCCCCCTTCCGAATAAAGAATTATAATAATAATAATTCTGTTGACTGTCTGCGAAGCGTGGGAGGGATTTGTACATTATGCCTTCCTGCTTGCATCAAAACAATGAAGGAGGATCACACTAACGCGTAAGACTTGAAGGTAGCGAAGTTGTACGCAACCTTCACGACCATCACGACGGTTTAAGTCCACTATTGCTGTCGATTTGCTTCTTCTTCGCTGCCGCAATGACCTTTACTCCAGCATCGTTGCTATAAATTTGAGCTTCCTTCAATTTTTTGGATGTGATAATCATTGGACATAGCCTTGGAGGGGCGTGCGCTATGACGTGTCTTTCTTGTTACGAGAAAGTGTTGCCATGATTACGGCGAACGCTGGAATCTTTCTCGTTCTGAGCAAGTGTTGGCACAATTACGGTGAGCGCTGGAGTCTATTTTTGGCCAATTGTGGGCAATCTCCCTAAGTGGGTATGCTTGGCTTGACAAACGCGCGCCGGGGACGCTGGGCGGTCGCCGCAAGGCACGCACACACGAGCGCTGGCCATTTTCTTAGTTTTTTTAACTGCGGAAACCCAGCTGTAACGATACGTTTTACAGTTTCGCAGTTAAGAGTCGCTAGCGGCAGTTAAGAGTGTAAGTAGATTGGATCATCAAACTGGACAGAGGAGGGAGGAATGGCGGGAGAGAGGGAGGCCTCATTGATAAAGAGAAATCAGCCTGGAAGCGGGCTCCGCTTGCTACTCCATACGAGTATGAGAGGGGCGAAAATGAGCCGAAGAAGCGAAGAAACAAAAACACGCACAAACACTAACAAACGCAGATGAGCACGCAGAAAGTGACAGGTGCACGAACGCACACACAGCCCATTCGCAGCAGCAAAGTTAAGGCAAACGTCCACAGAGTTTTGTTGAGACCGGAGTTACGGAGAAATATCACCAAGGCCCTTGCAAGCCGCGTCACCCCGGCAGTTGTATCGTTTCAGGGTGCATCAGAACGCAGTCCCAAAGTTGCCTTCATGGTTAGCCGTGGAGCAGCAAAAAGGGGAAACACACATAGTAGTTGTTTAATGTGCTGAAAAACACTGCAAGTGTGACAGTGAGGGGACGCAACTCGGCGCTTGCTGATTATCCAATCCAGTTGCACACACTTTCATTTTCTAAGCGCTCGCTTTTATTTTAACAGCGAAGTTATTTAGCAAACCGTAATTTTTCTCTCCGCAGCTAAAAATATCTAGAGAATGCCGAGCGCGCGTACGTAAGCGCGAGCGTCGCAGCGACCTCTCAGCGTGACGGGCGCCTGTTTGTCAAGCCAGGAGTACGCGCTTAGCGAGATCGGCCAAGATTTTCCGAAAAATTCCCAGCATTCGTTGTAGTAGTAATAACACTTGCTCGGAACGTGAAAGATACGTCATCGCGTATGCCCCTTCGAAGTGATGTCCAATGATTATCACTTCCGAAAAAAATGAACGAAGCTCACACTTACCGCAACAATAATGAAGTAAATGTCATTGCGGCAGCGAAGAAGAAGCAAACCGGCTGCAATCGTGGACTTAAACCTTCGCGATGCTCGTGATGGTTGCGTACAGCTCCGATACCTTCAAGTCTTACGTGTTAATGTGAGATTCTTTCATTCTTATTGGTAAATAAAAACAGCTAGGCGCATACAAGCACATAAAGACAATCCAGAAACACATGTAGGCAGGAATGGGTACCATTAAAACAAAAAAATAACAGGAAATAAAGCAATGCAGCTGTTAGAAGTGTGGCTAATGTAAATGTAGAGGGAAAAAATATGAAACGTCCGCCTGTAAACGCCAAGATAACTTCCCCGAAAAGGTTTTCCTCCTGGCCTCTAGACGAAACCAAGACGAATGAGTAGCAATTTGCGAGCAGGTCTCTGCACCGGCTCGAACGCGGCTACACAGAATCTTTTCGTGCTCAATCCGAACTTGTTTCCATACTGGGGCCGGCCATCTGCTGCCACTTGTAGGAATTGCTTTTTCCTTGGCGTGGTTGACTGTGTTGCCGTGTCTATCCTTCCGCTTACTTTAGCTGTCCATTACCGTGCTTAATCTTGTGCCCACATGAGTACTCAGCAATGAATGAAAGTATTACTATCACGTAAAAGTTACTCTCGCAATTTTCACCCTAATATTATTTTTACAGGGAAGCGGTATGTGGCTACGATCTTGGGTTTCTCGTCCCGAGGAGACGATTTCCTCGGCGCGGCTTCTCCACTTGTCCCCACCAGCGCTAACGTCTCTTTCTTAAATTTATCCCCCTCGCCACCGCCGATGGCTCTTTAACAAGTTTTGGAATGGGCTGATAACGGCCATATCCCTTATCAGCAGTTGCACTTTTAACTCGCTGTGAGACGGACGCGTTCCGTTCACTCGGAGGAAGAAGAGCAGGAATTGAAGGAGAGTCGGCGTGCGCAGAAGCGCGAATTGGCGCGAAAACACCGGAAAGCTGCCATCGCAGAACGCGCAGCCGCCGCGGTTGCCGCATCATGTTTCATCTCGTCGAGTAGCTGAGAATCTCTCCCGTATGAAAAGCAACTTGCCCGCTTGGAACGCCGACTTGAACCATTAACGATTATACACAAATGCACTATAGCACAATCCAACCACATCAAAACGTACCGTAGCTACAGTTTCTCTGGCTTGCATCTTCACAGGCAGGAAAGGCTCTGCATTTTTTTAAAGTGCAGCGCCAAAATTTGTTTTTTTTTTAGAATAGGAAACATTTGGGAAACTTATACTGGGAAATAAATTAGAAATGGCTACCTAATTTAGGATTGCAACGCTTTGGGTAAAAGTGTTACATCATTATTCGCACATGGGTCATAATATTAGCTTGTATGTTATACACAAGCAATACGAAGACACACGCAAAATATATGAACTAGTTAAGCAAACTACAGACGGAAACAATGCCTAAATGACCTGGATATTATCTTTCAATTTTGTTTTCAAGTTTATGGGTTCTACGCGCCGATGATAACCTGGCCTTTGAGGCGTGCCATTGTGGAGGGCTCCCGAATAATTTCGACCACCTGGTAGATCTTACACGTGCGCCGAAGTATCGACACGTGGGCATTTTTTCTTTTTGGTGTCGCGCTCAGAAACGGCCCTCGCGGCCGGTATCGCACCAGCGCCAGGGCACAGCATCTTGCACACAGCAAAGGATGCGCAGCCATTTGCCATCTTCGTTTAGTTCATAACTCGACTGCTACAAACTTCTGTATATGGAACTACTTCAGCCCAACCGGTTATTTATTACTGACAAATGTCATACACTTTGCCATTCTACATCACTGTTTGTTTTTTTAGGTAAGCGGAGGTGATCGTCATTGGTTTTAAATCGATAGTCTTTCTTGCAGTGCTCAAACGCGAAAATTGTGGCCTGCCGGTTTGTCTTCCTGTCCCTCGATTCAGCCAACCGGTCAAAAGTTAAAAGAATTTTGAAACGAGAGGTTTATATAGGCAAAACGTTTCAAGTCATTAAATATAAAAACACTCCTCATATTTCCCCCGTTGTTCAGAAAAAAAGAAAAAAGATTAGGCTTATTGAAGCAAAACACCAATACCTAAGTGGTGTTTTAGAAGTGAAGTTTTAAAGGAGATGTGTGCTAGATTTTTACGAAATCAAGTAAAAAACGTTGTAACCACAAAACGCTACCAGGGCTGGTGCCCGTGCCCCGTGGCTTGTGTCTCGAGCCATGAGTCCCAACAGTCCCAACAGATGGCGCGGCAGCAGTGTGAAAAGGAAAAATTTAACTCCGCAAACTACGAATGGGTGGACCGAAACCGGAGGAACGAACGAACGAACGAACGAACGAATGAATGAATGAATGAATGAAAGCTTTATTCTATATATATATATATATATATATATATATATATTGCAGGTATAGGTCCCTTCTGTTTAGGAAACCTGTAGGTTCCCTGTCGTAGCTTCCTAGGCAGAGTCGTAGTCCTGCGTGAACTAGGTTGAGTCCTTGTCGGGGGCTTGTAGATGTCCTTGCGGTGGCGTTCCAGGTGGTGCTTGATGAAAGCGGTGAGGGCGGTTTGGTCTTCACGTGACGAGAGTTCCACAATGGTTTCTTACCCTGGTCCCTTGTAGTTGCCGAATAGGTGACGCTGGTCCAGCACTCCCAGGAATTTCGAGCACTGTGGGAGTGGTCTTGGTAAAGGGCCATTCGTGCTTGGGTTGGGAGGGCACCCGTTTGCGCCTGCCTCACAAGGATCTCTGTTATTCTTTTGTTAGGTGTGTGCGTGGTTTGGGGTAAGCTTCCGGGCTGTGTCGTAGATCTTTCAGAGCGATGGGTTTTGGTGGGATGCGATCTCTCTGGGGCTGGAAGCGGTTGCATGAGACTGGAGTGCGGATTCACCGGCGAGTCGGTTTGCTCTTTCAGAGGAAAAACAACGTGGGAGATTGGCCGGATGACACGGGTAAGGCAGTTATGTAGCAGGGCCGGCAGAAGACTGTTTCCTTTCGATGAAATATGCTGCGACGCAAGCAGACGCGCTGTCATTTTTTTTTTTTTTGGCGAGGCTCACATAACTGGCTCACATCTCCGGCGAGGCTAACATAACTGAGCTAGCTGACGGGTGTGGCAATACATGATGCACCTGACGCCACCTTTTGACTGCGTGCTGACTGGGACACGTAGCGCCAGACGGAGCGGCTATCAACGCTGTGATAGTTTAATTCATGAGCCCTTTTGCACATATCGCACGCGTGTTCGACACTTGCGTTAGGTGTCTTTGGCGACACGGCTTCCTCTATGAGCCATAAGTACGGCTTGAAAGAAATTGAGTTCAATTTTTTTTTTTGAAAAATGGTTAAACACGTTTTTTAACGTCAAGCTGAGGACATCCACAGTACACGTTATGTACGTTAAACTCGCACCGCTGTTCTTCCACTTAAAGTCAAAATATAGGAAGGCATTATCAGGTGCCAAAAAGCTACTAACATTTTTAACTACGTTGTTAGCACGACTCGCACGTGTGTCTGAAGGAGTTGAAGAATGGTACTTTGAATGAATTAAATTGAAATAACGCAAGAAACATTATCCAGCTTTCGAAGTATACACACATATACAGCAAAGGTATATACAACAAAAATGCACCGGATACTTAGGGGAAATACTTCGACAGCTATTCGTATACCTGAACACAGAACCATAGAAACGTGGGATTGTGTAATCAATCGTAGTCCTAACTATATCCCGTACCTGTGAAATATTCTTTTTGGGACACGCGGCCAAGTGCACAGAAAGGACCGACACTTGTTAACGTAAAAAGAGTGCATAGCGGGTCACAACTTATGTGATAACAAAAACGAGGAATATCATAAAAAATGGGAATTATTTACAGCGTTCCAAAGACAGCCCACAGCGTCTTTTTTTTTGGAGAGGGGGGGAGGGAGGGCTTTCTCCTTTCTCCCCAATTGGATAACTGTTATAGCCGAATTCTCGTTACACATGCGGTACACACGAACGGAGAGCTCATTTAAATTCAAACACCTGCACGCACGCAGCGCGCACACCACTCGTACAATTCAAGATTCCTTTCAGCCATTCAACATACTTTCATCGAACGCCAGACCGCCGCTTCATCGAATGCATTGCAATCTATTTTACTTCTTTGTGTTGTAGAAGGAACGAACTGACGGTGCGCTTAATTAAAAGCATAATCAACGCCCTGGGCAATAAATCGCTCTTAAAGCGCAACAAGCGGGGGCGGTCCATTTCGGGACCATCCGCCTCGGAACAGCACGGAATGTTGGTGTTTTATGAGGTTATTGAATTGGGTATAGTTCCCGGTTACTGAATTATAAATATTAATAAAGACGGAAGGTGGTACTGTTTCACTACTGTCAGATAAAAATATCCGTGGAATGCAGAGCACGGGTTCGGGCTAGTTGGTTAATGACTGGTTTGATTAAATAGCACCATAAAATGAGGACAAATGAAAGTACCAGCGCTCGTGTCCTGGGCTCCTTAACTTGTCCTCGTTGTATCCCGCTGTTTAATCTAACCAATCCGTGTACAGCTAGCACTTTCTATGGGTTGTGAATGGAAAAGCGTGAATGTCCTGCTGAATGCCATAGACACCTTGCTTTGCCTCGCGTTGTCGAAGGACTTTGTAATCTTGTGTGTCTTTTATATAAGAGATAGCGTGTCTTGGTGCGTCAAAACAAAGTGTGTCTTGACATTGTTTGTCGAGAAAAAGCATGTCATATTGTTACGAGGAAGGCGCAAGGAATACTGGTGATTTCGCAGGTATTTACACAAAATCAGTCCCAGTAGAAATAGTCACCAGTCCGGCAAGATGGCTGCAATACGAGCGAGAGACAAATCCTCGTCTTCCTCTTCGTTCCCTGTCAGCGATAGGCACATAGCCCCATGGTCTCTCAGGCGGCAGCCATGAGGTTTCACCACATCATCTTCAGAACAATATATAAAACACGCTTTGTTTTAAGATCGGCGTATAGGCTATCGTTTTAGGCTATCGTTTGGCGTTTAGGCTACCCTTTTAGGGCTACCCTTTAGGGTTGCTTATAGCTACCCATAAAGCCACCCTTTAGGGTTGCTTTAATAAAAAACATAGCTTAAAGTTTGTTTATTTGAATGTAACATCTTTCAGTCTCATAATAAAGTACTTCCGATGAATTTTTTATCAGATGGCGAGCGCTAATTTCCAAATTGCTTCTTGTTATTTGGCATATTCTCTTTATCTCCACAACAGCTTCCAGAATGAGCTCTGGACCGCCCCCCTATTCGGAAGACATACCGCAGCAAACGAATGAATTTAGGCCGTACACGTGTGGCGACACGTCGAAATTTTTTCAGCGCTGTACCCACAACCAGAAGTTACAAGCGGACTTCGCAGACGCTGATTCAATTACTTGCACAGTAGAAGAAACGACGGCGCCCGAATGATTACTTTCGCTTCCCTGTATCTTCCAAGCACCGCCACGACGACCTAAAGCGGCCATCAATTACTTCACGCGCACAGGAGAGCTTTTCGGCCCAAAATAACGCTACTTTACAACGCACTTTGCTGCGAACGGGAGTCGCGGTCCTTTTATTGGTTCTTCTATCGTTGCTATTTTCTCTTAGATGCATTCTTTTTTTGCATGCTGGCTTTTATTCCTGTACTGACACGTGTTCCGAAATATTGTTGCCTTTTTGTTGACGAGGACGAGCGCAGCAAACGCGTGTATATGTCGTTTCTTTCTAGCCTCATCATCGTGTTCTCAGCGCCCCATTATTTTTTCGTTGAGTGAAACCCGGAAAAGGAATGAGGTTGTCGTCAGGCCATCATAAGCACGTCTTTCATTACAGGCCGCAGAGGACAGTGTCGGTCCTTTGTTTGAATGCATGTTACCCGAGCCAAGAGGCGTTACATTTAATTCACATGCATCAGTAACCTCGAGTATAAAAAAACGTGTCTTTTGTTTGTCAGACTTGTGCAGGCGGATCCACAGTTAGTCGGATCCCAGGGAAAGACTGGAAATGAACTTCGCCCTTTGTGGACTGACGAGTGCATCATCTATGCGCGGCGTGGGAGAGGCATCATCACGGGCGGTGTTATGCTGGCCACTATAATGAACAAAAGCGCGCCTGGCCATCATTCTTTCGCAAAGAAACAGCTTTGGAAAAAATTGGCCGCGTAATTTCTCTTTTCGTTGCAATTGTCATCAAAAAACAATAGTCGATGAAGGAACCTGTAACTAAAGAATTTCAAAGCTAATGCAATGCGTAGTGGTGTGTCCTACACTGCTTACATAAAAAATTCGCCCATTTTTGTGGTGGTTCAAGCATTGCGTGACTCAGTGCTAGCTTTGACAATTTCTTGATTGATGTGTAAGGCGGAAGTACGGTGATAAAAAAATCTTTTTAAGTACACCAAGATCCATTATGATGCCCTAGAAAAACCACTGGATGCTTTTGGTATGCACGCGGAAATTTTAGGAAGTACGTAGCCTTTTCTATTGAAGGCCGCGAGGCGGGAACACTTCGTACACTACTGCAAAAAACCACCGCCTTCGGTTGCCCGCGCCACTTCCAGGCGGCATATGACAAATCCAGCGAAAACAGCAACGAAAGATGATGATGATGATGTCTTCAAAGATTTTGTCACGCACCCACAAGGGGGGATTGGCGAGAGCTAAATCGGTTGTTCCACTAGCTAGGTTCCACCTTCTGCTTGGAACGCTTGTTCCACTAGTTAGGTTCCATGTTCTGCTTGGAACGCACGTGGAGCACGGCCACGCGGTTCTATAAACCTTGAAATCAGCTGCCTGACTCACGCCTGTCACCGCTGTACTGCAGCGCTGGCATCGAGGAACCCGGCCTGCAGCAGTGGAACGCGGTAAATTCAAATCGCCTTGAGCAAACCCTTGGTGTGTTACCTTGGGATGTGCCCGATGGTACAGGAACAGTATGAGAGGTGAGCGGGAAAGCAAAAGGGGGCATTTCATTGGCAAAGGTCTACAAAGACTATCGTCTTTTGATGACATTTGCTACGAAAACACAGTCACTGTTATCGCCTAGCAGCTACATAAACGCACTCTTCCTTCGGCGCTTTTGTGTGCCGATGGCCGAGCGGATTCCCCTGGACAAGCCTGACAAAAGACACGTTTTCTATACTCGAGGTTACTGTAATGTAATGCCTCTTGGCTTGAGTAACATGCATTCAAACAAATGAACGACACTGTCCTCTGCGGCTTAGAATGAAACACGTGCTTATGATGGTCTGACGACAGCCTGATTCCTTTTTTCGGGTTTCGATCAACGTATTCAACGAAAAAATAATAGGGCGCTGAGCAGACGGGGATGACGATAGAAAAAAACAATATATACACGCGTTTGCTGTGCTCTGTCCTCCTTTTCTTCTGTCCCACATTTTGCCTTCTCCCTGACTCCTTTGCCTTTGTGCTGTGGAGAATAACAACAAAATGGTGGTGCCCATGAATCATCGCAGTGCAAAAAAATGTCATGGGATGCGAACTGACCAATGATCACAGCAGTGGCACGGAACAATAGAAAAAAAATTCCCCGCATTTCCCCGAGGGGAAGAATGTGAAAGTGCGAATGCACGAGTTGAATTTGCGCGGTTCGGTAATGTTGGCGAAAGAGAGATCACACACACACACACAACTACAAAGAAAGAAAGATGCATTTATTCACAGACACCTATTTGTGTTGTCGTTGTACTTGATTGCTAGAGCGGATCTCAGCTTTGAAATTTCGTGTCAGTACTCCTTTAAGCGGGTGAATTAGCCCTTCTCACGCCCGATTCCTGGCCAATCCCCTACGTGGGTATGTGCCATGTCAGCGGCCAGGCAGTGCGCGCCCATCTCCCCCCGTTGCTAGGGAAGACGAGGAGCACGCGCACCCGCAGCTGTTGCTATGCGGACTACGGCGGCGGACGATTCAGGCTCGCTTAAGAAGTGCATTCGCACTTAAAAAGGAGTGCCGATTCTCTGTAACCTTATCTAGCGCAACTAGGTAGGCCGCTAGCGCACGTCCATTACGATCCATCTTGAGAGGTAAGGTACCGACGGTGGTGAACAGGGGGTTACTGGCGATGGCAAGACAGTGGATTGACCTTCGATGGGGTCTGTCTAGTGGTGACGGCCGCGGCTACAGTGTTGCGCATGCGCGAGGAGCATTGGATTGAGTTGGATTGGATTGGATTAAATTGAATTGTATGGGATTTATTGAATTGGAACTGTATATACTGTACACACCCGGTGTCACTAATTAAAATGCGCAAGGGGGCAATGCCACGGGTGATTGACGGTAAGAACGATCCCCAGTGCTTCGTCCACTCGTCATGATTCACTTCGTGGAAATGCGTGAATTTTTAAAGACGATAGTCTTTCTTGGGCTACTTAAACCCAGAAATTTTAGTCTGTCTGTCTGTGACTCGATTCAGCCACCCGGACAAAGTAAAAGTGATATTGCGCAATAGTCTTATAAACTCAACGCCACATGTAAACGTCTAAGCCCCGTTTATATATTCATACTTGTCAACTTTGTTGAACAAGTACAAGACATTACGCAAATATAGGACAGTAAATTAGTACACAAGGGGTATTTACAGTGTTCCTTTATCAAAAAATTCATAGATGCTTGGCTTTTCGATAGCAAATGATATTCTACATCTACTGCAGAAAACCGCCCCCTCCTGGCGGCATATGCAAAATCACGCGGCAACAGCAACGAAAGGTTCCACTAGCTAGGTTCCACGTTCTGCTTGGAACGCACGTGAAGCACGCCCACGCGGCTCACTAAACCTTTCGCGCGCGTCTCCGCCGTACTGCAGCGCTGGCATTGAGGAACCCGGCCAGTAGCAGTGGAACGCGGTAAATTCAAATCGCCTTGCGCAAATCTTTAGTGTGTTTACCTTTACCTTACCGCGGTGGACACCAAGCCAGGAGGAAGATCGTAGGAAGTGCTGAGTGGAATTTATCGGATGGCGCGTAAGCACTATTTTCAGGGACTGATCCGAGCTCTTACACCTCTACGATTTATTGCCTCAGACGCCACATGACCCATGCATATATGCACGCTGTAAAACGGTCTATACTCTTAAGGGTAATTTTTACCTACAACCGACGCCCTTACACCCTAACAAAAACACAAAAAACACCCTTGTTAAGGGTGTTATAAATGACAACAAACCCTTTCAAATGGCGTTTTCTTGTGTTTTTGTTATGATGTAAGGGTGTTGGTTTTACTATACATCACCTAGACGGTGTATTCTTTTGTTTTTTGCTAGGGTGTAAGGGATGTAATTATAGACAGTCAGAGTTGTCCTTAACGGTGCAAATCATTTTACTGTGAACGAAGATGGTCATGCAAAGCGTTACAGACTGACAGATGGACGGACGGACCTATTTCTGTGAGGAGTAGCCTGAGAATGTTTACGCATTAATAAACATCGATTCTTTAATCACAATGCAATGTACTCTGCTGTATACGCGCGGAGATAATTTGGCGCGCGTGCAGGATCCCAGGCAAGGAAATCAGTCACGGCGTCAAAAAATGAGCATGACCGCACGGACTTTGAATAGAACCGCTCCTACACTCTTTTGCGGCCACTCGTATACACCAGAATTTTGCCGGGTCGGCCATTTTCCGGCGACCGGTGCGCCACCTGGCGGGCAATTCTTGGGGACTGCGGGGCGAGCAGACGACACCGCAGTCACAGGCTGTAGTTCCGTGCCGTGCGTGGATATCAGACATCTCAGCGGAATCGAAAATCGGTAGGTGTCATTTATGTCAGCTGCGTAAAGTTTAACAGTGCTTTCAGGAGAGCGTTCAAAGCGTCCGAGAGCTGTCAGGTTTGCTCATAAATTCCGTTTCCAACCCGCGAAAGCGGCGTCCCGCCCGACAGGTGCCTCGTCCTGACGGGGGTTGCCTGTGCCGCTACGTTTCGCCGCGCCAGCAGGACGCCCGACTTTTTATCGCCAATTGATGTGCATTTTACTAATTCTGGGCAGATTGGCGTTATTGCCTTTACTTGCAATCTATAGAAGCTACTCTTCCGGGTGTCATTACGCCGTTGTTGGCTGCACCACCAATCGGCGTATCAGCTGTGTTGGTAGTAGGAAATAGCTTTATGCGGCGGCAAATATAGTGTCCGATATCGCGGGGTTCTTAGGGGTGACGTAGCCAGTACTCCGGCGTCGGCCACCACGCTAGCTCCCGGCGTGTCAACCACGCGGGCTACCGAGCCTACAGCAGCCCAGAGAGGTTCGCCGATACGAGAACACAGTAGACAGTAGTGCCGAAGCACAGACGTCTATTTGGGGAATCCCAAAGCATGCGAGCACAAGGCTCGGCAGCGTTCATGAATCACACCGTCCGGGTCATGACAGCGAACGGGAGGCAGGCACTCACGGCACGCGACAAACAACAGTTCCCACCTGAGATACGTGTATCCATCACCGCCGCGCTGTTCCGCCGCGTCTTGCACCGACCGGGCCTCCGGCGAGACTGCCTGCGTCTCCCCCGCGCACATGTTCGCACCGCCCGCGGCCCTATGCCCCGCATGAACCGGTGGTGCCATCTCTCGGGGGCCGCCGACGAACCAGTGGAGCGCCGGACCGGTTTCAGCTCAAAACGTCTCTCCCGAAGCGCGCGCCAGTCGGGATCGCGGGACACGGTTCTACGCGGTTCCCGCAATAGTTAAGACATATTTTACTTTTATAAGCATGTAACGTCTACGACCTGCACAGCTAAACAGAATATAGCATGGCCTGGTTTAAGAACCAAGTCACGTTCGCGCTCCGGCAGCAGGAAGCCATACTTAAAAAATTTGCCCTTCCGCGCGATCGGAGGCATTCGCTGAATGTGCCAACCCACTGAATTCTGAGCGTACGTAGGCGGCATTCGCAGGAGGCATATTTGCCGCTGCATAGCACTATTTCCTGCTACCAACAGAGGTGCAACGTATAAGGTACACCAAGGTTTTCGGCCGTTTGCTGTCCCAAAAGAACGTTTGCGTTTCAGCGGCGGGTGCACATCAGAACCACGACCACTAATGTACCGACACGACCCGGCGTGCTCCGACACCACGACGCTCCTTTTCATGTTCGGCTCGCCTTTTGCCCGTTTCCGAGCTGCACCACAGGTGAAATGAACAGAGAATACCTCCAGAGCGCAGAAACGTGCGATAAGGATTGAGTATGAAGGTGAATAAACAGTGCTCTCAAACGGCCACGCGGCATCACGCATCCAACAGGCACTTCATCCACAGATCCAACAGATCAGCGCTTCGGCTGGTCGGGACCGAACATGGGTCCCTCTTGTTACGAAGCCGATGTCAGTTCCATTGCACAACACAGGCATACTTTCCTCATATTCAAATTGTTGGGGGTGATTTTAGCGAAGCGCCGTTACTACGCGGGCTGCCGTTGATAGTCCACAAATAAGTAGGGACAAAGGGACAAAGTCTTAAATTAGGGACAACGGGACAATAGGGACAATTAGGGATAAATTAGGGACAATAGGGACAAAGTCATAAATTAACGCACATATAATTGCCCCAAAATAATGAAAACTCAACACAGTGTCTCTTTATACGTCATTTCAGGGGCTGCGTCGCCCTCTCACTATCTTGACTACTTTCGAAATCCATGCCAAGCTGATACTGAAACTAATCGAGAGAGGACGCCACAGCCCCTTTGGCAAATCACTGAGCTGCACTTGACAGGTTGCGTGCGTGAGTGGAACTGATTTAATTTTTTTTGTAATGTGGCCCTCCTTCACACTTCTGCTGTACTTTTACCCCAATGCCACGTCCTCGTCGTTTCAGCGCTTTATGTGGCGGCTTACGATCTCAAGGCCCTCGCGCCGGCATTGGCAAGGCTCAGCGTTTTTTACCAATTGTTTTGCCCGAGTTTCGCGTCCACGTGCCCGAAAATGGTGGCGCCGCATTCTCGGAGCACACGTGGCCTTTACGGCAGTGGTGGTTCTTTGATTGATTGATTGACCGACTACTTATAAAAGAACTGATTGATTGATTTATTTATTGATTAACTGATTCATTGATTGATTGATTGATTGATTGATTGATTGATTGATTGATTGATTCATTGATTGATTGATTGATTCGTTGATTGATTGATTGATTGATTGATTGATTGATTGATTGATTGATTGATTGATTGATTGATTGATTGATTGATTGATTGATTGATTGATTGATTGATTGATTGATTGATGGCACCGTAGCGGCTTCATTCCACCTTGTCACTCGTTTGTCGTCCCCACCAACCAAATGCAACTTTTGTTCCAATTCTTCAAATACTGCGCCTCGCGCGGTAAGAGTTTCAACTTGACAAATCTCTCCGGCAGTTGGGTTTTTACAGTGATAGCGCGCCAGCTTTCGTGATCCCAGACTCTATCCTGCATTTGCATGCGTCAGTCACGTTAGCCAAAAGTTGAGCTGATCCAGCTCCTGACCACGCGAAACTACTTCGCCATTAGCGCGACATCTATGTTTCTGTTGTCGAGAGAAGAGCCCAAAAACTGGGGCCCTGTTTAATGCCACACTCGTGGCGTTCGTGGCTGCTTGCGCACCGGCAGCGCGTGGCCCGCACACATCGCTTGTCGCTCAGCCATAGCGCCAGCGCTCTTGCAGCGCACGGCTGCGGCAGCAGACGACCCGAGCCGCTGGGCGCCACCACACTGTCAAGTGTTGACGGGAAGGTATTATAATGTGCAAAATTATTACGAGCGACCTATTCGTGGAATTTATTTGTTTTTGTAACTCAATGCAGGAACACGACAAGATTTACCGACTACTCTCAATCTGACGATGTAATTGTCAGACGAATAACGAATACTAGGCGCTTGGTGCTCTCTAATGGCGTAGAAAGCAGGAAAAATTCAACGTGAGGAAGCCCTGGCGAGAAAAGCAGCTTGCTGGAGTCTATATTCATTGCTGGGTTTGTACTTTATGAGAAGCCCTAAATGAAACTAAACGCAACACACAGAAAAAAAAAACAATAACAACGAGCGAAGGCAAGCAAAGGAAGGAATGCTGAATAGCTGTTCCTCTCAGACCAGGCGGACGACAGTTATGAGGTTCCTCTGATAGAAAAAGCTTGTACTGTTTTGTTCGCCTAACAAACAGTCAACGCTCGTCATTTTGGCGCTAGAAAAAATGCCTCAGTTTCCCAAGCACCAACTAGCCACACTTTCTGCTCCATTTCTCGAGAGAACCCTTTTGGTTGCACAGCAGTGCCGAGCAACAAAACTAGATTGCGCATTCTAAGCGTGGCATATGCTTTCTGGTGCACATAAAGTTGTAATCGTGTATACTGCTCCAAAGAGCAATAATGTTAGCCCGTAGTTCTCGCATACCTCGGTTCCCCAAAGTGATTTCCTTATTACTTCCCTAAATGTTTGCTATCGAGGCCGCTTTTTTTCTCACCATACAGTACTCTTTGAAGACTGTGAATTTTGAGGCCCATTTTTCTAGGATTGCTTTCTCTTTAGTGAGTGTTTTTATCTTTGCTGGACGCTGCCTGGCGGAAATCTAAGACCGCCCGTCGTGACGTACAGAGGAAAGACACCCAGTTCACCTTTCTGCTCTTTTTTGTGTGTGTAGGAGACATAAACAGCGAAAGACACTCACGTCCATGGTTCAGGCCACTAGAGGGGCTCATCGCGGTTTCTTTCTGTTTAAAGAAAGTCGAAAATACAAGCACGCCGCTACCCTATTCACCAACAATTCCACGAATTCCTGGACGGGAAAATACCGCCTCCTCAACCTCGCTGGGTCGCAAGAACCGTTACTGCGCTCTTTTTGAAGCCCAGCAGGAAACACAGGCACAAAAAGGTGCCCCTCAATAGATTATGCATGACGTCCCCTCACGCCCGCGTAACCTCGGCTCGTTGACGGCTGAAGCCTGATTTCCATGACAAAGGGAAGAAAAATCCCCCTCTTCTCCGCTTCCCTCCGCGGTTTCACCCGACGCCCCTTCGGGAGCGATACCCCCGCCGGCTGCCGCACCAGGAGCGCAGTCGTGCGACACACGCCTTTGTGCGAGGGCTCGCTCCGCGTCAGCAAATACGACGCCCCGTGAAGTAGGGGGCGCCACTCGTTGCACACAAACCCGATTACCAGCGCGACACATTCGCACAAAGGGAGGCGCAAAACAAACAAAAGGAACCCGAAGAGGGGGCGAGGAAGACGCATCCACTCGTGCTTGGTTGGGCAAGTGTGTACGTGGCTCTTAACGAGTTGAAATCCCCGCGTTCTGTGGTATCGATCGCAGGCAGGGCGTGCTGCTCGTTTGCGCAGTGATCACACGAGGCTTTGCTATGAGATACAAGAAGGCGTCGCGTTCATCGAAGCGCTAAAACCCTGCCTATACCCGGGAACAAGGTAAGAACGGCACCAGCTCATGTACGGTATCACTCCGCCTAAGTGACGGACCCGGATGTCAACGGGCGCGCGCGTTTTGAAAGGAGACTGCCACGAATGCGTGATATCGTCTGCCTTTTCTCACGTAGTTTGTTTGCCGTCGCTGCAGTAGTTTATAAGCATATTAGGCCCAAAAAGATACAAAAACGTCTCGCGCCATGTTCAAAATATTCCTAGTAACGCGCTACTTGTGCTGCGCGGAGTGACATCCGGCTGCGGTGATGAGGCACAGCGGCAACTTCGGTGCCGTTCTTAAGTTGTAACCGAGTATAGTAAAGGACACCCGTTGACGTTAGACGACACTGGGTAGCAGTGTCAAACAGGGTTGCGATTTTTTTTAGGGGCGAAGCTCCTTAGGCCATGCGTCTGTCCATCCCTTGTGTCTCGTGGTACGTTACCGCCGCATGCTTTCGGAGATGTCGCAAAGTGGGCCGCGTTGCACGCGCAAGAACCGGCTGCAACCGGCAGCGCAAACTCGGCACCGGGAGCGCGAGCTTGTCTGTGTTCGCCAACGGAGGCGCGAGCGCACGTGCACTGCGAGGGGGAGATCACGCAAGAGATCACGCCACGAACGCAGGCAGTCGTTCTCGGAGATCGAACGAGACGCAAGGACCTTTGCTCGCTTCCTCTCGTCTTGTTCGGGCACAAGTTCGCCCTGAATAAAAGTTCTTTCTTTACCGTTGTGTCCCATCTTACGTGACAAATTGTGGTGGTGGTGCGAGGTAGTCCTCGATGGCGCGGGGTCTTTCACCAGGTCTGGGCCTGGGAGCATTGACTCCGAAAATAAAAGTTGATTTGTACAATGTACGTACACAGTCTTTCGTCTTTCTTAATGATGTAATCGGCGAACTTTCACGGGAGAGTTACGGTTACCGATGATATCCCCCTCTCGAGCTTCGCCCCACTTATCATCATTCATTCCGTGGATATGGCGTGATTTTTTCCTTATCCCGATTGCATTGAATGTCTGTGACGAACTGTGGGTTGCAACACATACTTATGGCACATTGCAACTATGCTACCACAACATGTCCCCCTTGTAAGAGATGAATTCCCCGTCAAGCCCGTTGTTCTCCTTTTAGACATCTTGTATTCCGTAGCTTGTAAAAACGGGAACTACGGTTCAGTTTTGGCTGGTGTACTGTGTAGAATGGAAACATGAATGCCAACAGGTTCGACAACCTATCCCGGTAATTCAAACGTTGCAGCAGCTGTCGCACCCCACTTCGCCAAGGATTAGAATTCTCTGAATCCTTTGGGGAGACCAGTTGCGTTTCCCACTGTTCGGGCAAGAATAGGCTGAGGTAGCTAAGGATGGAAGCACTTGGAGGTCAATGGGGGAGGCCTTCGTGTACATAAATGTGATGACAACGATGATGACGATGACGACAAAAATGATGATGACAATATTAATAATGGGCATTCAGCCGTCTCTCTATCGCGCCCAACGACGCGCAGCAATCAACTAAAACTTCCCGCTCCCGTGTAACCGTGAAGTCCTGTTTTGACGATAAAACGGTACATCAATAGTTCCTAGCCCGTGAGACGAAGCAAAGATTTTCACCAATATGACACCGTTAACAGCGCACCACGAAAGTTTTGGCCTTCAAATTAAACAGATTGATCAGTTGTTTGTGGAAACTAGCTGCGTTCGCTCGCAGTTAAAATGGCGGAAGCTCGATTGAAGTATGACAAAAAATGAGTGAACTATTACTGTTATTATTACGATCTGAAATAATACACTGTGCTTAGCGGCTCTAAAATTATTCCAACTATGGCTTTGGACACATCCTGCAAAGATATCGCAGGAGAAA
Source organism: Haemaphysalis longicornis (assembly GCF_048455015.1). Lineage (NCBI taxonomy): Eukaryota > Metazoa > Arthropoda > Arachnida > Ixodida > Ixodidae > Haemaphysalis > Haemaphysalis longicornis. Next base: position 1,367,572 of record NW_027526434.1, on the reverse strand, counting down.
AAGAAAATTAGTTTCGAAAATTCAGAAGTTTGTGCCGGAGCTGCACCTGAGTTGTGTCGCGCACCGCATAGGGCAGCGACGGGTTAATTCAGACCATTCGGAGTCTTAAACGCAAGCCAAAATCTCGGCAGGCAAGAATCTCTTAACACGTAAGTGTTTTATACCATGATACACAAAGATTTCACCGACGTCATATCCATCACGAAAATGACGCCAGTAAAACGAAGTAAACAGCCTGTAAAGGCTGCACCTCTGCACACAGAGTTTTCTTGTGGGGAAGCAACCTTTAGTACTAAAGAGTACGTTATACGTAGGGTTGTTCGTTTTCGGGTTTTATATTTTAACGCGAAATTGTTTTACACCGGGATACACCAAGATTTCACTGACGTCATATTCGTCATGAAAGTGACGCCGTTCGCCTTTGCTGAAGCGACCCGCCAGAAGGACGCCGCTCGCCAAGCACACCCACAAGACAGCCGCCGACCCGCAAATCATGCTCAGCTGCAGATTTCGCTGCACATTTCACTTTCGTGTTTTACCGATTCCTATGACAGATGAATCAACCACAGATTTTTTTAGCCTCCACTAAGAAAAAAAAAAAATGTCCGCAGTGGTCGGGATCAAACGCGAGCGCCTGCACGCCTTAGAAAATGAGCCACCATAGCAGCTAAAATGAAAGAACTAATCGAACTGATGTACGGCTTGAGTGCAGCCCTCCGTATCTTTGGGAAGTCATCGCGCGGCTCATCGTTTTAAATGGACCCAGTGGACCCTCTCCAGTGGTCACGTTCTCCCAAACTCTTTTCCCTTTCCTTATCACTGTTGCACAGTCGGAGCTACGTGCAGAGCTTCGTGGGGTGACTTACGCAGTTAATCCCCGCAAGGCTTACGCAGTTAACCTACTCTTGTCTAGTATTGAAGTTAATTTCTTTAGAAGGAAGCCCCTCCACTGTCCACTTTATTTTTACTAGCGTCATTGTCTTAATAGAACCTTTATCATTACCTCCACATGCTGGCAGCGGTGCCGCTCGAAGGAGCGGGGTTGTTGATCCATCCTAGACATTTTTGCGCTTTTTACGTTATATCCCCTCGTCCAGTGGGGGCTTAGTTGTGATCGTTAGGTTTTGGTGCGCACTCTGTTTTAATAGAATTAAAAGGCGGTTCCCACCCTGATTATGCTCCCACAACCTGATTTGTACTCCTAATCATCCTTTATAGGTTTGCCTTTGGCTCGGATCCTCTGTCTCTCTGTAGAGAAACCAGGCAACCGAGAGAGAGAGAGAGAGAGAGAGAGAGAGAGAGAGAGAGAGAGAACCTTTTTATTTTTTATTGAGCTTTATGCGGCTCGGGGGGCGGTTGTGGCCGCTGGGTTGTTGGGTTGTACCGGGCGGCGGCATCGGCTCCTCTGGTGATCGAGGCGGTTTGCACCTCTAGATCTGAGCTCCCCAGCTCCTCCTCCCACTGCTCATCAGAGGAAATTAAGGGAAAGGGATCTTTCGTACACCCCCAGAAGATGCGGTGAACGGTGGCGAGGGCTCTACATGTAGGGCATTCTGGGGAAGGGTGTAATGGAGGGTGAATTCGGTGGAGTATAGCGGGATTAGGGGACGAGTAGACAGACGCTGATACCTTTTTTTATTGATGTACTAAAGACGCGTTACGAATGAGTAAGCGAATGAGTACGAATGAGTATTATTACGAATGAGTAAAAAACGAGATACCACAGAGTAAAAAAAGCAGATACCATACCCCCCCCCCCCCCCCAAGAAACAAAAAAAGCAGATTTTTAAAGAAAAATGACACAACACAATTTACGTTTCTGCAGATTTCATAACAAAGACCTTTGCGTTTTATCTGAGATCAAGCATAAAAACAACCGCGTTTCCGGTTTTTGTGACGCCTTAAATACCCGTGAAGCAATAGTAGGCACATGTAAGTCCGCATTCCGTCTGAAAGAAAAATAGCTTAAAACTTTACCGCGTTATGCCGTCTTAAACACTAAACTTGAAGCTAATCGTAAGCCACTCGTTGAATATTTATTATGGCTGATTTAGGATACGATACGCCCTTTGGTTGGTGTATTAGATCGCGCAAAAACCTAAAAGAAAAAAAAACGAATCTTATTCTAATAATTGACATTTTAACCTTCTTCAGCTTGGTATAATTTTTGTTCTGAGGTACGTTGTGCCATTACGTCATCAAATTGTAGAAGTGAAGTGTTATAGCTGTATTTATGCTAAAACTTCGGCCGCACCAATGTCATAATAAATTATGTCAACATAAAAGAAGCGGTACAACATGGCATAAGGAGCATCAGTTGGTCATAAAAGTAGAGAAAAAAGGGTTGTGGCTGCATTTCATGCCACTTACTTGGTCGCACCAATGCTAGCTCTATTATTGGAAGCACAAGAAAAAAAGCAGCGCAACCACCGGACAGGAGGAGAAAACTACGGCGCACGGGCGCTTGTTTCTCAGTACTTGAGCCCTTCCGTCTTGTTGTGGCGCTGTTTGTTCTTTCTCTCCGGCCTCCGAGGCCCAGTCAAGCTGTTTGTTTGCAGCTTCCAGGCAATCTTTCCGGGAAAATAAAAGACGAATGGAAATTGAAATTGAAGTGCGTTACGCCAACCCGCCCACACGAAGCTTCTGCTGCAGTTTGATGAGTTTTTTTGTTCTGCCTTTCTTCCGTAGCGTCGCATCTTTATGGGACAGTGATTTTATCATCCCTTTCTACTCCTCTGTCAAAAGAGAGGAACGGCCGTCCTCCCGCGAACACCCGACCATCTATCAGGCTTTGTAGCATTGCTCTTGCCCAGAGTTTTGTGCATAAGGCCTTGTTTATCGCATACGTGCGCAGACACCAAAGCACGTTCCTATGGCTAGTCGAGTGCTTCGGTGCTGTATGTCATTCCATGACACAAAGCCCGAAACTGTCCAAACTCGCGATCCGAGCTTCCTCTGAAGTCAGCTTCCTTCCGTAGTGAGCCCCCGTATTTTATGCAGTCACGACTCCCGCAGGTCGAACTTTTGCATATGCATGAAGGACGTGCAGTGTTACACACGTAGTACGTTGTAGCGCAAGCAAAAAAATAAACGTCGCGAGTGTTATCCCTAACTAACATTGAAGGTGAACGCCGGAGTGGCGATGCACTTCGCGTTAACATGTCTACTTAAAGATAGCCTTTCTTCGGCTACTTATACGCTGAAAATTTGGTCCATCAGTATGTCTGTCAGTCTGTACCTCTGTGATTCAGCCACCCGGCCAAAGTAAAACTGTACTATGAAATAACCTTGTACACCCACAGCCAAACCTTAACGTCCAAGTCTGGTGTCACTGTTCATACTTGTCAATATTGTTGAACCAGAAACGGATATTACGCAAATATAAGGCAGAAAATCAGTACATAAGTGATATTTGCGGTGTTCCTTTTCGAAAAATTCTTGGATAATTAGTTTTTGCGATGGCAAAAGAAATACTACATCAGCGGTACAAAAACGTCGCCTGCTGATGCCAGCGCTACCCCCTGGCGGCATTTAAGAAATCAAACGGCAATAGCAACGAAAGGTTCCACTAGGTGGTATCCACGTTCCCCTTGGAACGCTCGTGCAGTAGGACAACGTGGTTCTATAAACGTTGTAGTAGGGTGCCTCAATTCACGCGCGTCTCCGCCGTACGGCAGCGCTGGCATCGAGACACCCGACTTGGAGCAGTATAACGCGGTAAATTTGAACTGGCTTGAGCAAACCTCTAGCGTGTTATCTTGGGAGGAACGAGATGGGAGAAGAACAGCATGAGAGATGAGCGGGAAAGAGAAGGGAGGCCTTTACTTGGCAGGGGCGCCAGCCGACTATCGTCTTTCTGCGACATTTGCAACGAAAGGAGCAGATACGCGGTCATTTTTTTCCTTCACGTCCACCATCGACATATCTTTCTTCATCTTCCGGCATGCCTATTTATTAGCAACCCTTATATTGACATCTACACAAATTCACGTTGTCATCTGCATTTTTGCATTTTAATCAGCCCTATTAGCTTCCCTGCTTTCATGTTCACAGTTTACCAGCGTTCTTCAACTCCCTTCATCTTCGGTTGTGTTGTGTGGGCGGCCGTGTCTCGCTTCCGCCAACTTTAAGCTCGCGCTAAGGAACGCTTCCGGCAATGGAGCGCCTTATGGACGTCTTTTAACGGTGAAGCTGTTCTTGGTAGAGGCTTTTGTTGCACAAAATGGGTTAGCGCGGTCGCAGTGATGTGGAGAGGGCATAGCCTAGTGAGAAGGAGATAAAGCGCCAAGCACACGTGCAGCACGTTGAAAGAATTCTTGAAATCATTTCCAAACTGGACAATCTGCGGGCGATGTTTATGCTTGTCAACATTGATGTGCAAAAAAAACTGTGGTTCATTCCTCTGTCATAGGAATCGGTAAAACACGAAAGTGAAATGTGCAGCGAACTCTGCAGCTGGGAATGACTTGCGGGGTCGGAGGCTGCCTTGTGGGTGTGCTTGGGAGTGACGTCCTGCTGGCAGGTGGCTTCGGCAAAGGTGTACTGGCGTCATTTCTGTGACGGATATGACGTAAGCTGCAGACGCACTAGCGCCGGCGCGTGCCCAGCTGTGCGCTGCCGAGCCGTCTTTCTCGCAATCTTAGTGAATTCCGGAATAAAACAGGTCCGTGTTGAAAAAAACTATGCATATTTCAGGCAAGAGATCAATGCTTAAGTGATATTCACATTTTTCAATTAAACATACATGGCGGCTCCATTTTTACCCCAGCAAATAAAAATACGCCTTGAAAAATGTGTTGACCTCAAAATGCAACAAGCGTTCACGGCGCTCCTGCATGCCAGCGTTCCAAGTTCAAGAGTAACAAAAGGTTCGAGTAGATGGTGCGAACAGTGGAACACGGCAACATTGAATGCACGTCATGAACGGCAATCGATCTGTGGCTGTGAGAAGTTCTGCGAAGCTTAGCGTTGCGATTAGGCATCGCGAAGCAGCTTCGCTATTAACACCAGCGTTCTCAATTGGATTTAGTGACGCTGGGTTTCTTCCGAACGAGAATTTTTTTTTTTAAATACAATGGGCCGCTCAAGGTCACTAAAGGTCGACTGAGCGGCCAGACATGCAGGGGTTCTTCATTAATGATTTCAGCTGTGAGTGAAAGGCAGCTCCGTGTTCGTTAGCTAAGTAGCACAAAAGCGGGCCTTCATTTCCCGACGCCAAGGACGTCTGTGTGCGGTCAAGACACAAGACTCGGGCGAGTTGGTTCCAGGCGAATGCAAAACGGGAACAACACTTGTTTGACGAGGCACAGCATAAACGACGAAAGGACAATGTGGTTCTCCTCCTTTTACCTTGCGTCTCGTCGAAAAAGTGCTGTTCCTTTTTTTGTAGTCACAAATTAGCCGCGCGTGTAAGTTGTGCGAAGCGAATCAGGCCCAAGGCGTTTCGTACTCGGTGCCATCACCACTCACCCACAGCTCCTCTATTGATAACGGCCACAGCACAGAAAAACGGACCCAGGACCCAGAAAGGGGTACATAAGAACTGCTGGCTTCGAACTGAACGTTTATCATCACGGAGACCCTTACGGCGTGTTTTTATGTACATAAGGGCTTCTTCAGAAGACACGTTCACTCGGAAGTCAGCACTCGTATGTCCCCTCTCTGGGCCCTGTGTACGTTTTTATGCGCTGTGCCCGGGATCATGCTTAACCAACTAGCCCAAACTTACCTTCTACTGAAACCAATAAAACCATCTGGGTTTTTGCTTAAAGGGACCCTACTGCCCTTTCGATAAACCCTTTCACTCTTTCCTTCGCGTCTGGAAGCACTGCGAAGGCTATAGTTATCGCCAGCACAGAGCGGCACTGCGTGGTTTGCTCGTCGCATCAGACACGCCTTGCAGTTATGTTTAGTTTTTGTGTCTTGCTTAAAAAGGTTGCTATCAAAAACCGTTCATTGCTGCAACTGAAGGAAAACCGGCCTATAGCCGCTACATGGCCTTAGTGACAAAATTCCAGCCGTCCAAGAACGTCAAGACCGGGAAAGAGAGACAACTCTTTTGAGCGAGTTTTTCTTTGTTATGTGATGGGCACAGAGCAGTAATTTTTTGGATGAGGTACTTTGCGAACCCCTAATATAAGTAGTGGGTGTGTTGGGCGACTGCGTTCTGCAAGCATGTAAGGTTTCAAAAGACGTTGAAAAAGTGTTGCAGGGTCCCTTTAAGGTTCCCTTAACTGCTCAAGAAGGCGGAAGAGTTGTTGGTTATGCTTCGTATAATTTGCCACAGCTGCTAACATGAAGAAACAATACGCAACGTTGCTAGATATATCGCCACTTTACCAATGCGTGGGGCCGAAATCAACGTCCGCACGCCCACACACATTTGTGTCGGTATGGATAAAATAAATTATACCCGACATGCCTATCACTCGACGTAGGTAACACCTGGCATGGATAGTAGTCGTGTCGAGGTATAACCCAAGGGCAAGCTGTTTCTAAACAGCTTTTCATGATCACCTGGCGTAAGCGCAAAAGGACTCCACGTAATTCACGGAGAAAAAAGAAGCAGCTCGGCAATATCATCATCACCCTAGTTAGGTCTACTGCAGGACAAAGGGCTCTCCAATCGCCCTCCAACCATGTCTGTTGTGTGCTGCTGGAGTACATTATTTTCCCCCGAATTCCCTTATTCGGTCCCTCCATCGAGGTATTGGCGGTCCCCTCCTTCTAGACTTCTAGACCCGTTTCTCAGTACCCACTCCGTTGCCCTGGTGGTCCACTTGTAACTGGTGACAAATGCCAACGTCGGTGTGAATGAATGAATGAATGAATTAATTAATAAATGAATGAAGGAAGGAAGGAAGGAAGGAAGGAGTGTTTATTTCTACAAACAACGGTACGCAGAGCAACAAAGCAAAAATTGCAATGCGCAACTTGACGGGCTCTACAAACATTATTCCAGGCGGAACATTATTACTTAGAATGGCGTCCTTATAGATGCGACGCTCAGAGCATCTCCTGTCGGCGGCCCTGTCCTGCCTGCGTGCGTCCGTTGTCCGCGGCGTGCGTCCGTTGTCCGCAGCCACTCTCTCGCGAGGGGCATTGGATTGGATTGGATTGGATTGGATTGGATTGGCTTGGATTGGCTTGGCTTGGCTTGGCTTGGCTTGGCTTGGATTTGGATTGGATTGGATTGGATTGGATTAAAGTGGATTGTGTTGGATTGTGTTGCGTCATAGCCGCGGCAGACGCACTGGCGCCGGCGCGTGCCCAGGTGAGAGCGTGTGCGGCCCAGCGCGCTCTCACTCCGCCGGTGGGCGGCGCTGCGCGCGGTGCTGCGCATGTGCAGTAGTCTCTCTCTTCGCGGTTTCCTCTCCTTCGGGCGCGCTGCGCATATATAGTGCCTAGAATATAACCGGTGTGCCGCTCTCCGGTGGCCTTTCGGTCGACGGTTGCTCTCCGCTTGCGCTTGAACCCCCCTCAGCGTCGCATCACACCAGGGTTCCCGCGAGGGGAGGTGGGCGTAATTTTTTGGTTGTTTGCTCATTTCTCGCTGACTTCTTCAGCCAGAGCGTTAATTTCCGCGTTCGGATCTAACGACGGCTTGAGGAAAAGGTCGCGTGGAGGTTTTTACGGAGATTGCCTTTAGCTGCAGAATTATTTCGAAAAGCTTGCTGTAGCAGGCTTTTAATTTTGTCCTCAGCTCGTTGGATGTGGCGGCCTCTACGAACAAGTTTACTGTCGAATGAGGGAGCTAATTGGCGAATGTATTGAAACAGACCTTCTATTTTATTTATTTATTTATTTATACAGGTACCTACATCGCCCTCACGGGCATTATTGTAGGGGGGAAAACAAGCAAAGGAATACAGTACAGTCAATATAACAAAAAATGGTTGCGGGTAAAAGGCTGTATGGTTGAAATAACAAAGTGTTGACTTACACTGTCATAAATAAGGCATCACATTGCAAATACAAAGCAAAAACGCAAAAAAGAAGAGTGCTATCGGTTACACAGGGCAATAAAATAAAATAAAAAGCAATTAGTACGGAACGCATCAGAAATGTACAGTAGGGATTAGTTCAACAAAAAATTGTGCAAATTTCTAACAAAAGATAAGGGAGACGCAGAGACAATTTCCTCTGGCAAGCCGTTCCACTCATGCGTGGTCCTTGGAAAAAAGGCGTATTTGAATGCGTTGATCCTGGACGCGTATTCACGCAGTTTTAAAGAATGGTCAGTACGGGGTGACACATAGGTAGGTGGTCTTATATACTGTTCTCTGTCGATGCCTGTTCTGTTCATGAATATGCTGTAAAATAGGGACAGTCGTAGGTATTTTCGCCGGTCAGCTAACAGAGGCCATTGTAATCCTGAACGAATGTCCAGCTGATCTTACGGTGAAGTTATAATTGCTTGCCACAAAGCGTGCTGCTCGTGCCTGTACACGCTCTAGGGCTTCTATATTTGATTTTGTTGAGGGGTCCCAGGCACTGCAAGCATATTCCAATATGGGACGCACATTGGATATGTATAGTGTTTCTTTCAACTTAGTTGGTGCCTGTCTAAAATTGCGCCTCAAAAAATTTAGCACGCGACTAGCCTTTAATGTTAAGTAATTAATATGAGCGTTCCAAGACAGGTTGGCAGAAAAAATGATCCCTAGATATTTATATTCTGATGCAACCGGCAAGGTAGCCCCGGCCATGACGTAATTTGAAATCCGAGGCTGTTTTTTGTTCGTAAACGTCACCAATTTACACTTCGACACATTTAATGCCATTCTCCATGAATCACACCAAGAAACTATAGAGTTCAAGTCATTCTGCAATTGAACGGTGTCCGCTTCAGAGGTAATGTTATTGTTAATGTTATATTAGGCTTAAGCGGGAACTTTCAATTACAAAATTGAAACACCGCTCCAAGCTCTGAAAACGCACATGGGAAAGAAAATCGAAAAGTCACTTCAGGAATAAATATTTTCTTCCTCCCTGCTCTTTCAAATCAAAACTGCCAGAAAAAGATCGACAGTGACGTCATTGCTTGAACTTTCACCGAAACCTCTGCCCTGTTAACGGTAACCGCACACGGCAAGATTTAAAGCCACCGCCGAAAGAAGGTGATTTAGAAGTTTTAATGTTGTTGAATCATTTATGGAGACGAAGGAATGATGGAGGTGGCTCAGATGGGGGATGGGGTAGTAGCAATTGCAAGAAAGAAAGAGACCGGCATGGGATTCATTGAATTACAGGAGTTCTAGGGCGCCTGAGTGAGTTGTTGTGGAGAGGCAGCCTGGGTTCTCTTCCCTTCGTACTGCTCAACACTGAATGGTTCATTTACTCAGGTAAGCCGTCGCTTTACGTCTCGAGACTAATGCTAGAGCGCTCTTAGTAACAAACGCACAATCGGCGCGACGATGTGTTTTCTTGTATTTGACTGATCAATGGCGGGAGGGGATACCTAGTCACACGGGCATGCCCTTGGCGCTGACGTATCCCGATATGTGTATACGGTGAGGTATACGTCGTCTTTTTCCAATCACTTTTACTCTGATTTGATGATTAAACCTTGAAATGTTTTTACAGCAAGCGGTTCACCTCTAGCCCCTGGTAGATGGGGGGAAGGGTCTACCCAAGCCTTAGGTGCCCTCGTACTTTTTGTTTCGTGAATGTGCGCAACCCAATGAAACTCAAATAGCTTCGCTGGGTAATCACCCAGCATTTAAATGCTTCGGGCGTTGAATTGATAGGGTGACATCCCAAGGCGTAGCTAGAGGGAGAGGGGGGGGGGTTCAGTGTCAGAACACTCCCCGAAAGTTTAATAAATGGCGCATCCCCTCCCCTTTTCAGCCTTTATTCCTGCCCAAGCTTTTTACACACTTTATAAAAATTAATTTAATTGTAGGGTTTAACGCGCCGACGCGACGCAGGCGATGAGGCGCGCCGTAGTGGAGGGCTCCGGATTAATTTGGGCCACCTGGGGATCTTTAACGTGCGCCGAAATCTCGTACACAGGGGCGTTTTTGCTTTTCGCCTCCATCAGAAAAGCGGCCGCCGCGGCCGGGAATCGAACCCGCGACCTCGGGCTCAGCAGCACAACGCCTTAGCCACTGAGCCACCGCGGCGGGTTACACACTTTATAACGTTACACACTTCATTTATAACGTTAAATGTAACATTGAGATTGAGGTCAGAAAACGAAAATAATATACTGTGGACTCGCGATAATTCAATCACGGATAATAGAATACTTCGCTTAGTTGAAACATATTTCAAAACTTCGGTTGCCCGCTATGTTTTAATGTATTTTAAGGCCGCTTAATTCAAACTGCTTCATTGCGTGAATTCAGTTATTTCGTACTTTTTGGTTGTCCTTGCCAGAAAATAGCTGCTGAATTTGCCGCTTCTAGCTGCCAATTTGCATCCTCTCAGCACATTGCTGAAACCCGCAAGTTCTCGACCAGCGCAGAAAACTCTCGGAATAAACTGGCTGTCCATTCTGGCATCGAAAACTTTGTTTTGAACTATCACGCAAAGACAAAGCAGTCATCCATTTGTGGTTTTTGTTTCTCATAACGTTAATAGCACTTCAGTATTTTGTGTGAATATTGCATTATTAAATATATGCGAAAGTTTGATTGCAACACAAGTCGTTGGGTTGTCCAGAGTCATATTTATGAGAAGTACTGATAATTAGAACTTCTGATAAATCAAACAAAATCTTGGGGTCCCTTCGAGTGGGAATTATCCCAACCCTAATGTATTGTTTTGGCGCAAACTATCTTTTAAAAAAATTTCAACCGGCTGGCTATAACAACCCCGAAAAATACTTCTGGCTAGGCCACTGGTGCCAGAAAAAATAAATAATTCCTCAAATAGCTTCCCGGCCTTGGTGTCGATATAAGCCAGTCAGCAATTTGGTAATAGCGATACTCCCTTTCTAGTCATTAGTGGAGTCAATTAAGATACCCTTCCTAAATTCTCAACCTAATTAAACAACTTCAAGTGTTCCTGGTATCCATAATGTGGAGTACTTGCTGATGGTTAAAATTAAGCGCAGAAAAGCGTCTGTTTTCTGTGCTCTTCTCTACGCGAGAAACGCCCTTACATAATCCATCTTCTACATAGAAAAAAAAAGACATCCTTTAAGGGTAAGCTTAGCATTTTTCTCTCGTCTCTGAGAGCAAGAACTTCAGTCCGTTCCTCCCATAAATAACCCAACTTCCACGGTAAGGCCAACGTGTATTTACGAAGGAGAAAAAAAAAAAAGGCTGCAGCGCGAACCGAGCCAGCGCAGGCGAGTGCAGCCCATCTCCGGCCGTGATCGCGTGACTCACACCCATCTGGCGCCAACTGTGTCCAATGGCGTTAAAGCGTAGCGGGAGTTGTAAGGCGGCCATTCGGAGCAGCGGTGCTGGAACACGTGTATTTGGGGAGATGGCGGACGCCCCACCAACGGGGGAAGAAGCCGCGCCTAATGCACTGGCTATCATCAGAAAGCCGGCCATTGATGACGTCAGCATGATAACGAGGGGCTAGTGCAGGGAGCTGAATTCCTTCCCATCTTTCCTTTGTCTGGGAGAACACTGAGCCGAAAAACAAGGACAAAGGGCGATCAAACATTGTGGCGACACAGCGCGGCTTGAAAAGGACACAAGGGGAAGGAATCAAGCAGGCGAACGCTCATCTTGTTTGATTCCGTCCTCTTGTGTCTCTGCTGAGCCGCGCTGTTTCGCTACATTGTTTGATCACCAACTCGCCTGAGTGTCTATCCTTCGACAAAAGATCAGGGGAGGACCGGACAAAGGCTCCTGCCCTCGTCCAATCTTCCTCGTTTTTTTTTTTCCCGCGCTGTGTTTTCTAAGTCAACATGAACCAACACGCCCACGAAGTTTCCCTTCTTTACTTTTTGCTTGGATGTGCTGGCTAATGAAAAATTCAACATAATTAGTTTGAATATTTATTCATTCATTTACTTATTTACACTCAAAGTGGAAGCAATACAGGAAGGAGTGGAGAAAACCAAGCAAGAAAACAAATGCAGCAAGGTGGCAAAAAGTAGTCAGACATGGCAGTTCATGTACACGCCGATCCAGAACGGACAGTATATTTCACAGTGGTTAATAATTTTCTTCCCCCGTTGCCATGCAACTTCGGGTGTTCTTGGGCCTCTTTTAATTTGATTTATAATAATGACTTACCACATAATCTATCATCCAGAATGCGCTTATTTGCAGATAATTGAATTGTATACCACCCCATCACTGACTCTGTCAATTACATAGCTCTCCAACATGACCAGAACACTATTTCCCATTGGTGTGAAGTCCGGCTTATGTCCCTCAACCTGTCCAGATGCAAGCGTGTATCATTCAGACGCAAGCGTAACAGTTCCATCTTTAAATATGTCCTAAATAACCTGTTTCCCTAGCTGCATCATGTACGTACCTGTGCGTGCATCTCACACAAACTTTCCTGGTCCTTAGCAATTTTCACTATTTGCGCCAAGCCCTCCAGAACCATGGTATATTTACGTCGAAATTTAAAACCACCTGACAAATGTCCGTAGGCTTGCGACCTAAGGTACGTTTGCTCTCAACCTTAGTTTGGTTCATCTGTCTGGTCACCTTACCAAAAGGTAGTGAAGTTCTATGATCGAAGCAATACAAGACCGAGCTGCACGTTTCATTTCTCAGAAATGCAGCCGTCGTCATAGCGTAACTCAAATAAAGGCTTATAACACTCTCGAACCCTCAGAAATAGGTCGTTCCGTGGCTATCGCTTGTTTACTTCACAAGTATGTAAACTGCTCTTTTCTCCCACCACATCCTATCGAAGCTCCCGTACGCACGTACAATAGGTTAAACAATCCGCGGTGTATCAAATGCGTTTACGGTCACACCCAAGCTTTTAACCTATCGCCACTGCACACAGCGGTAACATTATGGAATGATCTTCCCGACACAATTGTTTCAATCACTGAACATACATTATTCTGCAACCAAGTGTACCTGCATTAGTCATCATAAAAATGTGGATTTGCGCATGTGCCTTGCCACCTTTTTGCTGTTTTGAAGGAAGAGCGCACTCTTCTGGTCGCAGTGTATTGCACCATTTGCATGTGAACAGGTGTCCCCAAAAGTAAATGGAGCACGTATTGGTGATTTTGAGCGGATATCTCCGCCATGTGCCTTGCCAGCAAACTCTAAGTGACTTCTCGATAAAAAAAAGTCATTCTAAAACAAAATCAGGACGCACATATTAAGTTTATGCTGGCAGCCGCATAAAAAAGAAATTATTCGATATTCGCGAATCCGTGATCCATTTGCCTTTTGGGTCATCTGTACCTCTCGCATTTACACAACTTTGTACTAGAAAGCATAACTGCAGTACGCTTCTTCCATCTTACCTTTTCTGATAGTTATACTCTATCACCAGAATGCATCGTTTTATACCTTGTTGCTTCAGTTCAATTTGTGCTTGGGCTTTTAACACGAAAGCGTTTTATTCCGGGATACACAAATATTTGAGTGACGCCATATCCGTCACGGAAGTTACGCCAGTACAACAAAGCAAACGGCCTCTAAAGGGTGCACCCCTGCACATAGGGTCTTCTTGCGGGGAGGCACCTTTCAGGACCAAAGAGTACGTTATACTTAGGGTTATTCGTTTTCGAGTTTTATATTTTAACACAAAATGATTTTATGCTCGGATACGCCAAGATTTCACTGACGTCATAGCCGTCAAAGAAATGACGCCCGTTGACCTTTGCCGAAGTGACCCGCCAGCAGGACGTCGCTCACCAAGCACACCCACAAGACAGGCTCCGGAAATAATGCTCCGGAAATCATGCTCGGAAATCATGCCCACAAGACCCGGAAATCATGCTCAGCTGCAAATTTCGCTGCCCATTTCGCTTCCGTGTTTTACCGATTCCTATGACAGAGGATTCAGCCGCAGTTTTTTTTTTTTTTTTTTGCTTTTCTCGCCCCCCTTACTCATTCAATGTCCCTACGGGAACCTGTAAGGTGACGTGAATAAATAAATGAATATAAGCCCCTTCTGAATGCGAGAGGGAATTCGACGCCGGGATGGCGCAGTTGGGAGCGCATCACACGCGTTATGCGGAGGTCCAAGGTTCGATTCCCCCTTCCGTTCAGGGTGGATTTTTTCTCGACTTTGATTTAATTATTCCTGAATCACACACAAAAAAAGTCAATTACCTTATTCGGCGGTACACAGCACCTTCAAGTAGCCGCATAGCACTGGCAATAAAGGTTGATTGATTGTAGGGTTTAACGCACCGACGCAACGCAGGCGATGAGGCGCACCGTAATGGAGGGCTCCGGATTAATTTTGGCTATCTGGGGGTCTTTAACGTGCGCCGAAATCACCTACACACGGGCGTTTTTGCTTTTCGCCTCCAACAAAAAAGCGGCCGCCGCGGAACCGAACCCACGTGTCCTCCTGCTCAGGATAAAGGAGTTCATCTTTGATGTATATATGGCCGCTTTTTAGATGCGACGCATCTCTTCGACTCTCCTTGTCCCTCCATCCATCCGTAGTCCGCACGCCTCTCCCCCATCCTCCTCGCCACGCCAGCTGCGCGGTAACGCCGCTCTCACCACAGCGCCATCTTGCGTTAGCGCTCGCTCCCCTCGCCATGCCAGCTGTGCGTCAGCGCGCGTTAGCGCTCGGTTAACACATGCGCATGCGCTGCTCTCTCTCATTCCCCTCACCGTTAACGCGCGGTACATATAAACGCGATAACTGCGCCGTTCCACTCAGTCGCTCCACTGCCGCCGCTCCGATGACATCCGATGACCACCGATGATTTGAATGGAGACTAACAGGTCTGCTATCGCGATGGTCGGCGCAACCGTAAGAAGCACCGCCCAGATGCGTCGCATCACCCCATGGTTTCCCCCCGCGGAAAGATGTGGTCAATTTTTTGATGGAGACGAAAAGCAAAAAAAAAAAAAAAAAAAAAAATATATATATATATATATATATATATATATATATATATATATATATATATACATTATGCATATAGGGCTTGCATCCTAACCC